>NW_010239071.1:3485-10800 GCF_000690775.1 Eurypyga helias | reverse complement strand
GGAGCCGTTGACTGCAACTCTTTGAATGCAACCCTCCAGCCAATTCCTTATCGACCAAGTGGTCCATTGTCAAATCATGTCTCTCCAAATTAGAGACAAGGATGTCATGCGGGACAGTGTCAAATGTTTTGCACAAGTCCAGGTAGATGACATCAATCACTTCTCTCTTATCCACCAATACTGTAGCCCTGTTGCAGAAGGCCGCTAAGTTTGTCAGACATGATTTGCCCTTAGTGAAGCCATGTTGGCTGTCACCAATCGCCTGTGATTTTTCCATGTGTCTTAGCATTGTTTCCAGGAGGATCTGCTCCATGACCTTGCTGGGCAGAGGTGAGACTGACTGGCCTGTAGCACCCTGGCTCTTCCATTTTTCCTTTTAAAGATGAGGGTTATGTTTCCCCTTTTTCCAGTCAGTGGGAACTTCACCAGACTGCCATGACTTTCCGAATATGATGGGTAGTGGCTTAGCAACCTCATCTACCGGTTCCCTGAGAACCCACGGATGCATATCAAGTCCCATGGACTTGCACACCTTCATGTCCCTTAGGTGGTCTTGAACCTGGTCTCCCCCTTATAGCAGGTGGTTCTTCATTCTCCTAGTCCCTGCCCTTGCCTTCTGCAACTCAGGTGATGTGGCTTGAGCACTTGCTGGTGAAGACTGAGGCAAAAAAGTCATTGAATACCTGAGCTTTCTTGATATACCAAGTGACCAAGTCTCACGTTTCCTTCCAGATAAGGCCCATATTTTCTTGTCTTCTTTTTGTCACTGATGTACCTATAGAAGCTTTGGCTGTTGCCTTTGATGTCCCTGGTCAAATTTAATTCTATCAGCTTTCCTAACCTGACCCCTGGCTGCTTGGACAATTTCTCCCTATTCCTCCCAGGCTACTTGTCCCTGCTTCCACCCACTGCAGGCTTCCTTTTTGTGTTTAGTTTGCCCAGGAGCTCCTTGTTCATCCACGCAGACCTCCTGATATTTTTGCCTGACTTCATCCTTAATGGGATGCTTCACCCCATGGGACTCTACTGAGCAGATTCCTGCAGAGGCCAGAGTCTGCTCTCCTGAAGTCCAGGGGAGCGAGCTTGCCGCGCACCCTCCTCACTGCCCTAAGGATCTCAAACTCCACCATTTCGTGGTCACTGCAGCCAAGGCTGCCCTTGAGCTTCACATTCCCCACCAGCCCCTCCCTGTCGGTGAGAACAAGGTCCGGCAGGGCACCCCTCCTCATTGGCTCCTCTGTCACTTGGAGAAGGAAGTTGTCGTCGATGGATTCCAAGAACCTCCTGGCTTGCTTGTGCCCTGCTGTCTTGTTCCTCCAGCAGATATTTGGGTGGTTGAAGTCCCCCCTGAGGACCAGGGTTTGTGATCGTGAGGCTGCTCATGATTGTGGTTTCCTCATATTATACTACGTGTCAGTAAATGAGAGGAGAAATTACATGTCTAACATGTCACATCTAACATGTTGTACAGGAGAAAGCAGGTTGAGACAGCTATTCCAAAGAGAAGACATGGTATACAATCACCGAGACAGAAAATGAAGGGATGGATAGAAATAGGCAGCATACAATCTGATACAGATATAGGAAAGGTCAGGAGTTGTTTTTCTTCCTAGCAGAATTGTCAGAACCTAAATAATGAAATCCAACAATGAGAAATGACAAATGTATTAGGAGACTCCCCCTTATTTTTAAAACTCAGGTGAACACACACAGACCTGAATACCACATTTCTGAATTCAACCTGCACAGTACACCATCACAAACAGGACTAACCCTATGTGTTTAAACATACTTTCATTTATTGCCTATTACATAAATACATCTTGCAGAAGGCAGTAGCTAGGCAAAGCTGAAAGTTTCAAATACAAGTGATTTTTACAAGGTCTGCTTCATTCTTACTTGCTGTTACGCAATGACCCCTTACACAACACCAGGCAGTGCCTGCCAAGAGTGTAAGAGAAGGACAGCATTGGGAAAATCTAGCATGCGCTAAACTTCGGTGTCAGCAGTTCACTGGCTCGTGCACTCTAACTACATACTTTGCTTTTGTCCACAGAGGTGTCACCTGTTCCACTTAAGAAAAGTGCTTCTGAAAACACCCTACTTCACTTCCAAAAACTATTAACAGAGAGAGTGCACACAGTAACAGAAGGAAAAAAGTTACTGCTAGAAAGGCTTTGTAAGCAGGAAGAAATGCAAGATCTCAACAGAACACAGCTGTATGCTGATCCATCAGCCATACAACAGGTTGGTTTCATGAACTTTCTACCACATTAGCATGCAAAGAGATTATCTCAGTAAGAAATTAGACTTATTTATGTGTAGGTCACCCACATCAGTACATGGCTGATTCTCTTAATATATTTGCCTTCAATCATTCCAACTAAAACAAGGTATGAGTTCCCATCATAAACCTTAAGTATAAACTTTTAGCAGTGACAGTGTAATAAACCTCTGCTGACATGCCCTGGCTCACCTACATGCCATAATTAACAGGCCTAATTGAAAGAAAAAACCACTTTGATCAAAGAAAACATGTACAGTTAAAATTTCATCCCATCATTTCCAACTGCCATCTCCATGACCTTCCTAGCAAGTCAGTCCTCTGCAATTAACCAAACAGTTGAAGCTGCAAGAGAACTTTTTGGTTCAGCAAGGCTGGTGGGAAAAACATAATGCTTCATTCCTTTATCAGCATCTACCCTCCTCCTGGCTTCGCCAACTGCCTGTGCTGGGGTGGGGGACCACCCCCATCTGCCCGCTGACGGTATGTTGCTGTGCAGCGATGAACTGGAGAGTTCAGTGAGCCAGAGAGAGAGCACACAAAGCTGATGTCCACCTAGGAGGGGCAGGCGTGGGTTCTGATCCCTGTTCTGTACTGGGCAAGGGGTCTGCCTTGTCCAGTAACCAACTGGAGTACAGAAAACACAGAAACAGTGCAGGGAACAATGACATGGTAAGTGCCAAATGCCATGCCACAACTAACTATTATTCTGCAAAATCCTACTAGCCACCACTTGATTTTGTGGTTGTGTAACTATTTTACAGCCTATACTGCCTGCAAGACATGCATTCCCAGGGTTTTCCTTTCAGTGTTTTCAAGTACAACAATTAATTTCTGGATCTCAGTCGTGTTTGGGCATAGACCTGCAGAGCTCTGCCAAAGCTAAGTCTGTTCTGGGCACACACAAGGGCACAACTGAAGTCAAGTAGTTAAGTCCTTACTGCAGCAGCAACAGCCGCCAGGTTTTTTTTATACAGAGAGGCCTAAATTCCACTTAAGTGCCTCTTCACAAAATCTTACACAAGAATATTACTGGATATAGTGCTTTGTTTCCTGCTTTATAGTTAATTATTTTCTCATTAATTCCTTTATGAGAGACATTACAAAGGTAAATAATTTCCACCAAGGTAGATTTTATGTGCTATTTGACTAGCATTTTAAAAACAATTCTAAAATCCCTAGAAAATCATAGGGTTTTGATCATATTCATTTATACAGTGACATGGACATAGAGTTGTTCCAGTGTATGTTCATCTACCACTTTTCACTTTTTACATTGATTACTCAGTATAAACCTCCTTTGCCTTGACACACCAGTATCACCCTTGGTTTAAAAAAATCTTTCTTCTCTCTTTGCAATGAGTTGGTTCAAAGACACATCCTTGAACATGCATCTGTTATATTACTTGCATACAGAACTGCTGTCCTCGGTAGGAGAACAAAGGATCTGTCCCTGCCATCACAGCACAGGCAGGTATCCTTCTAGAACATGCTCAGCCAGCTGAACACCTCGCCATTCCTAGCAGCACTAAAATCACAGGTTACTCCTCCCACATGTGAACCAGGAAAATGTATGATCCAACCCTAGTTCGCTCTAGGACATTTAAATGTTTTAGTTCAACTTAAATTTAAATTAAGTCTTTAAAATAACTGTACTGGAAGGAATACGGAGCACTCACATACATGTTCTGCTTTACCTGCCCTGTTCCATAAGTGCAAGGTTGGTAAGGCAGCAAGGGAAGAAGAAGGCAACTGGTTTTCTCTGTAGTTAGTGAGTTGAGCAGCCCAGCCAGTTCTCAGCTGTACCAGCCCTAAGTTTGAGCAGATTTAAGGTGGTTTTTGCTGCAGTGTGACTGCCTACCCTGAGTGAGGCAGCTAGCACTGCAAATAAGAGAAACTTCACTTAGAATTCCTAGTGATGCACAAGGATCAAGCTGTCTTCAAGGCCAGGCTGGATGAGGCTTGGAGCAACCTGGTCTAGTGGAAGGTGTCCCTGCCCATGGCAGGGGGGTTGGAACTAGATGGGCTTTAAGGTCCCTTCCAACCCAAACCAGTCTATGATTCTATGATCCTGATCTTTCCAAAACTTTGCAAACAATATAATGTCCCCCAGAAAACACTTCCTATTCTTCCAGAAAATGAAAAGTAGATTTTGTGGTTGTGTAACTATTCTACAGCCTATACTGCCTGCAAGACATGCATTCCCAAGGTTTTCCTTTCAGTGTATTCAAGCACAACAACTGATTTCTGGATCTCAGTCATGTTTGGGCATAGACCTGCAGAGCTCTGCCAAAGCTAAGTCTGTTCTGGGCGCACACAAGGGCACAACTGAAGTCAAGTAGTTAAGTCCTTACTGCAGCAGCAACAGCCGCCAGGTTTTTTTTATGCAGAGGCCTAAATTCCACTTTATTAATTAAAATAAGCAGATCTTTCAAGAAATATGTACCTGGTTTAAAATGCTGCTGTTCAGGTGAGAACTGCACAAAAGCACGGAGACAATGGACTGTCTAAATTCTTAGTAGATCAGAGCGGGGAATTGCAAAGCACACTTGCAGTGTCTACTTGGAAACTGTTCGTATCAACACCAGAGGGTAGGCATGAAGCAAGAACTGACAGGGGAAAAAAAAAAAAAGAGGATTTCCAAGTACTTTTTTTTTTCCCCCAGAAAACTTTCCAGAGAGCAGGATTTACCTGATAAACAAATGTGCAAAGGAAGTGGACTTCCCTTTGTGTGGGATTCCACTTCTATTCTGCTTTGTGGCTGCAAAGCACAGCTTGCTTTTTGTAATTGTTTTGTCAGAAAGCTATCTCCGTCTTCCCTGCTGTTCACATTTATTTTCGGTCAAAGACAGTAAGAGATGTTAAGTGCATGGGGCATTTGGCATCATCTAATATTTATGTGTTACTCCCATTCGTACACATAACAGTTAATTTACTTGAATATGTAGGATGCTGAGACAGATAAAGTGGCATCAAGACAACCTTCCTTCACCGCAGTTGTAGTTATGATTCCACATCACTTTTTGCTTACAGACAAAAGAACATGAATGCTGCACATTTACAACTCCAGTTGTCTGGAGGAATGGTCTGTCTCCTTATGACAGCATCCCCTGGGGTAGTGACAATGGGGCTAAATAGAATGTCGCTAGAGTGAAGTATTTCTCAAAAAAGTCCCTTCAAAAACAACGTTAGTTAATCCAACTCATCCTTCCAGTGTGTTTTTATATCCACTTCACTTTGTGCTGTGGCTCTGCTCTGATCACACCTTTACATTTATTACAGCCACACAATATTTAGTAGAAACTTGGGACACCATCTGACACGTGCTAAATGGTTACGTGGTAGTCCTGCTGTAAAACATCGAGGGTTTGGGAGGAAAGGCCTTCTTAGACACAGATCCACAGCACCATTCCTTTTTAGCAGAAAGGACAGACCAAGTTGTTTCCTACATAGAAAATTCCTACTGCTCCTGGGAATCTTAATATAAATTACATCATGAAAAGAATCAGCTTAAAAATCAAACCCAACACCAAGTAATGATGGCAAGAGCAGCAATCCTATAAAAAACAGAGATCTTGGCTCTTCTCCCTCCTCAAATATCTGCACTATTACCAGGGGGGCAATTCAGATTACTGAGGGCAAAACTCCCCCCCTCTCCCCTCCCAGTATGGCAGTACTGAAATTTTTGAGATGTGGCAGATAAATGGAGCAACCACCACTCTGACCTATATTTAAAAGTTCCATTCTTCTCTGAAGCCCACTCATTCACTGAGATGAATGGGTCACTTTACACATCTTTGATAGGGCTGTTACCCTGGGAATTCCTCTGAATGCCTCATTTAGATTATTTCCTGGTAGACCAGACAATATTTGGGCCAAATACGTGGAGAATGAGATTCAGGTAGCAGAAATGCTTGCATTGTTGGTGGGTCCACAAACACTGTCAGCATCAGTGCGGACTTTAAAGACTCTCCCTCCAGACTCTTACCCTTTGTTCCTTCTCCTGCAGCAAGGTCTCCTTTGTGTTGGCACAAGTACTCATGGGGCCAAGTGGTTAACCAACTGACAGACCCAATTTAAATTAAAACTAGCTTAATAAAAAGACCCTCCAAAAAACGCTGGTTTTTATTAAATTCAAGGAAATAGTGTAAGACAGGGTGGAAAGAACAGCCAGGACAGTTTAATTGAACTGAGCTACCAGCGTGAACCTGTTACCGAAAGGCCGTGCTGTGTACAACCCTCCCTCCCTGCATCACGCTCAAATTTAAGGTATGGGCAGACAAGCCACCAGAGCAATCCTGTGAAAAATACTGGAGAGCTGTATCATGCCTACATGGATGACTTAATTACAGTCAGCGTGAAGGAAAATGAAGTGTCTCGCCCCCCTGGCTAGGATAATGGAAAGTCTGTTGGCTACAGTAAATATAATGGCTGTCTCTGGAACATCCTCTTCTATATACATTTTGGCACCACTTCCTTCCTGGTTTTTCCACTCCTTATGTTATCTCATTCCAGTCGGTTACTCCACACCCAGAGATGAGAGCTGAGACCAAACTGCATTTTGTGACACGTACATCTAAGAGATTTGAACTTAGTTAGAATGGAAATCTGGCTTATCTTTATTTCCTGAAAAGGAGAATGCAGGAACCCAAGCCCTGCAGGAAGTTACGTAAAACAACCGAGCGGATGCAGCAGCTCACCACAGCAAAAAGGTCTCGCTCCTCCTCTCTTTCCTGCAGGAGTAAGCTTTATGCCATGTAATTAAACGGGGCTGTAAGCACCTAGGAGCACAGAATGGCCTACAAATGTAAACCCTGACAGAACTAAAAGATAGAGTGTTGCTATAACCACATCCAGTGTCTCTCAAAGTACTCAGGAGTGTTTCACCAGCGCATGCAGCACGAACGTGCGGGTAAACCAGCATGCAGACTCAATCCCTAGCTACACAAGCTTCTTACCATAGGGAATTTACATAGAAATGTGGCATTTAGACAATTAAAACATTTGCCACTGCGGTTCTTGCATCTGGGG
>NW_010239071.1:0-3454 GCF_000690775.1 Eurypyga helias | reverse complement strand
TGCTGAACCCACAATGGGTTTTTGGGATTAAATGAAGAGGTAAATATGTTACATTCCAAATTATCAGGATCATTATCTGTAGCATGTCTATGTTCCTCAGAAAATTCCCATCTAAATACTACTGCAATTCCAAAAGCTTTTTGCTGGAAAGATTCATGCTGTAAGACAGATAACAATAGGTTGTTTTTAAAAAAAAATCAATCTTGAAGCCAAGAGGCTGTATATAAAACATAGATAAACAATTTCATCGTGTTATAGTGAGTGTAGGTGTTTGGAAGGATGGCTAATGGGAAGCAACTAGTAATTTTACTAGACTGAAAGACAAGTAAAAATCCTTAATTTACACTGGTGATTACTTGGGTTCTGCTGTGTGGGGTTTAATAGTGGATAGTAACAGGGAAGGTATCAAAAAGCATGCTGGCCAAGCTCCCACTCTCCATTTGCTTTGATTCTCATAATAAATTCCATACCTAGACCCAGCTGAGTTGGGACAAGGCGCACTCCCCCACTTAATAGGACTTCCACCTGCACAGAAGAGGACTTTTAAAGACCTCTTCTAAAAATCGGTACAAAGCTGGATACGCTTGGTTTCAGTACACAGTATTGCTGCCAAAAGTATTTTCCAGGGAATTTTGAAAAAAGTTAACAGAAATCACACTTGTTCCAAGATTAACTTTGCAAATTTGTCCTGGTCAAGGACTCCAATGACGTTTAATAGATTTGTAACTCAAAGCACTCCTCCCTCCCTTACCACCCCCAAGGAAGTCCTCTCCTTACCAATGTCCTCTGACTTTATTTTGGCATGCCGTCAGTGGATTTTATGGTGACTTTGTTCCCTGGCTTACACTCTAAAGATGATTTAGAAGATCCACTTTTAAGCCTTGTTACTGTTGAAGGCAGAGTAACAGCGTTAGCTTTGAAGTTTCAAACATAATGAGAATTCACTGCTAAGACAGCTGTAAAATGCGTTACAAACAGATGAAAATCAGTTTAAAATGGCCTCAAACTGGTCGTGTTCTTAAAGGCCTTGATCAGCCTGTGAGTAAGAACACACTGGTTTTCATTTTAAATCACAGTTCACCATTATGAAGTAAAAGCCAATAAAAAGCCATGTTCTAACTTTTACAATGGAGTGCAAATTTAAGACTCAACAATCCAGCAAATTTTAATTAAAAAAAAAAAAAGAAAGAAGCTTTTAAAGTGGTTGCTCATGTCAAGATAGTGAAATTCCAAGTCTATCTGCCTTCTGTCTTTCGTGATGTGCCTACCTGTGGGCCTGCTGGGGAACTCTGCCTGCAGACACACACTGGGTTTTCATGCAGAACAGTTTCAGGTAACAGCAAGCTCCACTCACACACCTGCTTTTGAACACATGCTTAAATATTTGGGTGGCTCCATCCAGAGTCAGGAGTTTCAGGTTTTCAGTTACAAACATCCTCACTCAGGTGAAATCTCTCCCGTGCCCTAATGCCTCTTTAACGTTGCAATACAAACTCTCAGCACATTTTAAGCCGTTTGTGAGAAACGGCTGCCACCAAGCTATGCCACAAAATAAGGCACAAAGAATTCATGCCGCCTGTTTTTGTGGCATGTGACAAATACTCTGGGTCTTTACGTGTACAGATAAGATTTCAAAGATTAGAAATTGTAACATGTTCCCAACAGCTGCCTCTCCTTTGTGGATCAGTCATCTCAAAAATGCAGTTTTGATACAACGCCCTGCTTGAATACTCTGAATTTTTTTAAATGTAAGATGAATTAAGATCCAAATTCTGCAATTTGATTTATTGCACCGGACTAATTTGCATGTGAAAGAACATGCCCATGAGTATCTACTTCATTACCTAAGCATCCTCATTAATTTGAAGGTGAGACCTAAGGACTGTATTTTCTAATGGCCAATCAAATTTCCGTTAGTCACCTAGGTCTGATTGGGACTATCCATTAATATCTACCATACCTCTCTCTCGCATCCACTTATTTTTTTAAAGGAATATGTTTAAGAGACACTTCTTAGGTTTTTAAGTTTAGAAGAATAGGCCTAATGAAATTTACTGATACAGTTCATGCTAAATCTTAATTCTGGTTTTCAAGAGACATTCCAAAAAGAAGGAAGAAAAATAGCTGCTATCCTATTACCTCCCAAGAGAGATGCTACCTCTTCTGCACCTCACAGCAGGAAAAATGCAGAGAGGTTAGAGAGAAACATTAAAGAAGGAAATGGGAACATTACCATCTCAGAGAACTTTATTGAGTGCTTGCGAAGGTGTACGTAATTGAACAGACTGTTTCACTTTACAGGGAATGTAAACACGTTTCACTTTACAGATGCAATAATGTTTATGCCTCTAAGACAGCATCCCTTCATTTTTTTGACAAGTTCTGGGTCAGAAGATCAGAATCAGAGACGGTACATGTGTGCCTTTAGGTGAATATCTTCCTGTGATTTTGCACAAGTTGTGAATTGTTTACAGTTTCCATCACGCCAGTATTACTGTCCTCCACAAGGGATACCTGATATTAAAGAGCTCATGGAAATCAAATATACTTGTCAAGTGCCCATCAGGAAAAAAAGTGTATTGAAAAATGATGAAACCAGGTTGCAATGAAAACGGAGATAGTGAGCTGCAAAGCGATGAAAATACTTTGATCATTTTATTCCCAACTAAGAAACTCCGGGTCCACCAGTGTAATTTTGTAAGCACAAATGAGGTAAGGGGTTTTTTTCCAGTCTCTTTACAGAATGGCGCAACCTAAAACCAGACTATTGATTACATGGCGTTATTCCTTCGGTTCTGCAGCTCTACTGCTCCCAGTAAAAACGTTTTTGATGGACACTGGCAAGTATATGTAAGTTTATGAATGATATACCTGCAATCCAAAGAAAATTATTAGTATGTGAGAGTCATGTAGGGATGCAGCATTTTACCAGCCAAAGTCTGTGAAACTCTGCTGCAATAAACAGAAAAATCTCAACATCAGCAATTTTCTAGCGTTGGTCCAAAACAATTTCAGAGCCACCGTTACATGTCTGTGACCTCAGAAATACGAAGAACGTATCGTTTTCCCTATTCAAACTTAGGTGGTGCTTAGGGAAGCCCACCTCCCCGGGCTGTCAGGAACAGGATTATCCTGCCCACGTTGTGCGTAGGGAAGGTGAAGGGCAGCATGTGGGTGTCTGCGCTGCAGAAGGCGAGCCGGCACCCCAAAACTAGCACGTGCGTGTCTGGCCGCGCACGTGCTCCCGCGAGGAGGGCAGGACCCTTGGGCTCCGCGTGTCAGTGCGTAACGTTACTGCTCTTTTAAGGAAAGCCGGACCCAGACTCCCGAAGCTCACGGATCGCCGCGGGGTTGGCGGGGTTCTGTGCCAGCGCGGTGATGAATGTGACCACCTCGGGGCTAGCAGCAGCCTAGAAAACGGCTCAAGACCCGCTCGGTTCCGGTAGCCTCAGTT
>NW_010239070.1:0-63185 GCF_000690775.1 Eurypyga helias | reverse complement strand
TATATATATATAAAAAAATAAAAATGCAAGGTACCCAGAGTGCGGCTAATGGGATTTGACGCTGGCTTTAATTTTAATGAAGAAAGTTGCCAGTAGCAACAAAACTGTCAGCAGCAGCCAAGCACCATTAATAAAGACCCAGACAACATTAGTGGCACGGCAACAGTACAAAAGGTTCCCCCCGGTTCATGCTGTGCTAAATTGGCTGCCCAATTTTTCTTAAGTGTCCATACTATTTAGAAGACAATTTATTAATTTTTGTCATCCATTGTCAGTTGACAGGCCATCATTTTGCATCCCGAATTTGAGATGAAAACTAATTGAAAAGACTGGCAGTATTTATGAGGGGTATTATTTGTCAATTATGGCTGATGATGATACTTGGTACTACCAACTTTAATACCCCATGCTCGGGCCTGTCAGTCGGACTTCTTCTTTGTCATTTCCATGTTAGTTCCACAAAAGCGACAAAAAGCAATGATCAAATCAATTTAGAAAACTCGTTAAGGAAGAGGGGCCCATCAATCCCTGCTCTGAAATCACCAGAGTGGGGAAAAAAACCACACCGATGTCACCCAGGAAATCACAGCTCACTCTCAATTACACCTTCCGGGAAAAAAGCCCACTCACTTTGTTTCCTACACACAGAACAGATTGAAAATATGTTGTGATTTAAATTATCCCCGCAACTTTATCCAGGCTGCCTAAAGCAGAAGGTTTTGCTATCTTACCACTGCCCTTCAATTGCTTCTTTGCAAGTTTGAGTGCCTCAAAGGCCCTCCAATTCCTAACGGCAGAGTAGCACACCTTAAGTCCAGTCATTCCAATTTTCCTCTTACTACATCAGGTTCGGTATTTAAAAAAAAAAAAAGTTTTAAAAAGCTTTCATAATTTGAAAGTGTCCGTCACTGTCCCTAGCATCACTCAGAACACCCTGTAAAACGGTACCATAATCTGAATGCTTAAAAAGCAACATTAAATGGTATGTACCTTGGGCTGTGTCCTAGAGGTTTAAAACCAAATAATTAATACCCCTGAAGAGAAGAAACCTGACTGCTACAGCCGACACAACACACCTTTCTATGACGACAGGCTCGCTGGCAAGCTGAACTGCCTGTAACATCACAGTATTAGCTGCCAGCAGCACCTGTGTTGACTTATCTCAAAAGATGTTTATTTGCATTCATGACTCTTGCCCAGTCTTTCAGAAACATTCTCCTACCTTCCAAACCCACAGATGCTTAAAACAACACTGATAACACTGGGGGAAATTAGCAAACAAAGAACCCAGGAAAATCCACGTGCTGAAAACAGCAAAGAAAATTAGCTTCCACCACCCATCCCTAGGCCGTGATTCCCATGTTTTTCTTTTACATTTTGAGACTTCATTTGAGTCAAACCCCAGCACTCCCGGGACGCAACGACACGAGACAGACACGCGCAGCACAGCTCGGGGACCAGACTGCCTCTAAATGGGGTTTTACAGCAAGTGTACTAGTGAAGTGCTGCAGCATCAAGACGAGACAACTTTCTGTACTGGGATCATGAAAAATGTAACTGGTGTTTCCCACGACTCCTGAAAAATAATGAAGTTGTTATATGGTTGTCCACAGAACCAAGAATTTCAGTCATCTGACCAAAGGCCATGGTCTGTGGCTGAGTCAGAGGGAGGCACCTCTCAGCTGCAGTCCACTGCTTGAAACAGGGATCCTCCTGTAGACAATACTGTTTTCTAAGCTTCGAAGGGCTATAAAACTTTAATTATCCCTTTCCTACATACTGCTCTACTTACTATCAGTAAAGCTCGGTACTGATTTAAAACACAAACTTTCTTTAACATGTCCTATAACACGTTCCACTTGTTTCTGAAGATCAGAACATTCGAAGATGACAGCTCAAACCTCATTTAAACATTCCTTTAGGAATGAAGCATGTCCTTTTACTTTACCAACAGCAACTAAAAAGTCTGAAACCAAGTTGATCTACTATACAGACAGTTTTCTCTAATACCTATAGTAAAATGGGTATTAGAGAAAAAAAATGTCCTATTAAACAAACCA
Organism: Eurypyga helias; assembly: GCF_000690775.1. Classification (NCBI taxonomy): domain Eukaryota; kingdom Metazoa; phylum Chordata; class Aves; order Eurypygiformes; family Eurypygidae; genus Eurypyga; species Eurypyga helias. Next base: position 61,125 of record NW_010239070.1, on the reverse strand, counting down.
AACTTGAAACCACAACTACATTAATATGTATTTTACTATTAGCGCGCTCTCTCTCTGATTTATTACTTTAATATATGTAATATATATATTTACAGTACGCTGTTTATCAAAAAACAAATCCAGTGGAAACGAAACGAGAACATTTTTCCATCATAAAACCAACCATGTAAGCACCATGTTCAAGCCAGACTCAATCTACCCTATTAATCCATATCCCTTTTCCAGAAAAGTCAGCTTTGTTTTTAAAAAAAAAAGTTAGGGGTTAGTATTTCCCAGTATCTTACATTTCAGACTCAAATCTAAAGCCAAAGCTTTTTCCCTCCACTGTTCCCTACAATTAAAAGGGATGTGCACTTGGTTATCCTTCTGCATGAAATAACATAAGGTTGATACTCATTTGAAGTACAGATTCTCAACCGGGAATAAATGTTGGTGGGGTTCCGGCATTACAGAGATGATCATAATCCACTTTTTTCTCCCACTGCATTCATGCTTGGTCTCCCTCAGATATAAACCACAACTAAGTGCTTCTTCAAGGGACAAGAAGGCCGTTTGCTCTCTCGGATTCACTGCTGCAAGACACAAAATCATTTGTTCTGACCCATGAATAGGAGTGGTGTGTAGGAAAATCCATGCATGCTACGAGAGGCTCCCCCAGCCCCACTGAAAGAGGGCAGAAAGGCTGTCGATCATCAGCTGAAAGGTTTTCATCTTTGCATTGCAGAAGTAGAGAAACGGGGCTGGAGAGGTTGGTCAAGGTACTCCAGTATCCCACTGGCAACTCCGTCTCCATATAGCATGCACCATCTAAGGATGGAATACAAGGGGCTTGGGGGTGGGTGGGGGATTTGCTTTCCTGTGCTCAGATAAAGTACATACGTTGCACACCAAAGAGCGCAAGCATCGCAGAACTGCAGCCGCGGGGATCTGAGACCCACTAGGGCAATTGCTAAGCTATTATTCCAAAATGGAACAGGTTTGTTCTGCCATCAGTAATATCTTTTATGCACTTACACTGTCGTCTTAAATGGAGGTTAACTAATATATTAGTGATTTAACTTTCACTAAGATCCTAGAAAGGCATATGTGCGCCCCAGGAAGCTTCTGCTGCTCGAGCCCAAAAAGAATTGAAGTCACACTAAAAACGCACATTGCTGCTCACGTGACAAGGAAAAAGGAAAGCTGAACCAGTCTACTCGGAAATTAAGGAGACCACAGAAGAATAACACTTGATATATTTTCAAAAGGAAACAGGCCTTTCTTGCATCAAGAGACATAGTTACATTTTCTAGCGCTGCCACTCCTACTGAGGAGAAACAGTGCTCGTGCAAGGCCTGAAGTCAATACCGTAAGACGCAGGAGTCTCCATCTCTAAATTCCAAAACTCCAGACGAAGAGAAAACCCACAGACTTGTTTCTGAACATTTTTCGCCTCCAGCAGGTAAACCTCTCTAAAAACCCACCCAGCTCAATGCACAAGCCTGCTGTAAACAAAGCAGGAAAGCTCCTTTTCTCCAACGTGTCCGTAAGAGGACGGCGCTTTGACAGAGGGTAAGTTTGACGTCTAGCTCCCCTTTTACAACCTTGATGCTTTTAAGATACGTGTCTAAAGTTTGTACCCCGACTGCAAGCGAACTAGTGCAACCCACAATATAAGGGAGATAAGGTCACCAAAAGAAACAGTGTAAAATCTAATTTACTTTCTCAGTATTGTTGCAGTGAATTGCACAGCAGAAGAAATTAAGGGCTCTTTGTAAGCATCCTAACTTTCTGGAGAAATGCACTGTTTCTTTTACTAAATCTACCTTCTTAACCTCTTTGTTGCAGAGTGTCAGCGGCGTATCAGCGCTGGGGAGAGTGACTAACGCACAGAAGCCGCTCTGCGAGCTATCGGGAGTCCAATCTGGAGTTCACCTACACGTTAACTCCTACCGCTAATTCATCATCCCAGCACCCGACAGCTAGGCTGATTGTGAGCCTTACAGGACAATAAGGGTCTCGGCTGACCACCAAAAATCAGCCCAAGGGAGGAGGGGTTGATGGGCACGGACCTGGAGAAGGCCTAAGATAAGTGCTGGCTGTCAGTGCAAGGACAAAGAAGGGCAGGCCCTGGGGAGAGAAAGGAGATAAAAAAAAAATCTCGACAACTGCTTTATCTGATGAGGGTTATGGCTAATTAATTATAAACTCAATTACCTAACCCTTACTTCAGCAGTCTCTATTCATTAAGAGATAAAACCTGACTGACTGCTAACTTTCTCTTGCACACATGCACGCACAGCACGCTCACTTTGGAATTGCACACTTTAGCACACAATTTCTTAAAAAAGACCTCCAAAAGCCTTCATACCTGTCAACTTTGTGCTCGCAGGATGGAAGATTTCTCCTTTTTTTTCCCCCTACCACCCAAAGCACCCTCTGTTGCACAATGGGAGGGCCAGGCCTCCATGCTGTGCATTGGCATTTAAAAGCAAAAACCAGACCTTAAACAATAGACATTACCGACATCAAAGCCCCTTTTCACAGCCCAGTTTCTGCCCCCGTGGGCTTCTGATCTGGCTCACATTTTAAATTGAGCTTTTTAATTTTGGGTGCTAGAAGTTTGGCGGCGTAGCTCGCCGGTATCAACTAAACATTGTTCTTCCAAAGTTCGAAGGCAGCCAACAGAAATCAACTGTGTTAAGGGATGAACTCTAAAAACCCTCAGCCAAGCTAACCCTCGCTACTAATCCAACCCGAGTTTTGCATGTAACGTATTAAAAACGTCTGCTTTATCGCTATTCAGATTCCACCTGCATTCCTGTGGTGCTTGGCCTCTCCTCCAGCTTAAGTTCTTGCCCCCTTGCGTCGTGCTTGACACGAGCTCAAACAGCCTCGCAGAATCAATCCTGGCCATTAAAAGAAGGCTCCTCTTAATCTCTTTCCAAAGACTGCAGACCTGTCTCGCTCTCACCTTTTGAATACACGGATATTCTCAAAACCCTGTTTCACTCTGGTTGCCCTCTGCTCTAGCTTTTCCATTTCGACAGGATAGCGTTTTTTACGTATATTTTTTATGTGAGGGTTTCATACATACAAGGGTGTGTGTATACTTCTGTATCGATCTACACCTATATATACAAAAAACGACAGTCATCATACTCACGCGGTATTTCACGTCACCTCACAACCCTTCCAAAGAGTAATTTCTTCTGATATATAGAATGAAGGAGCCCAGCTTTGTGTCTATTTCTACACCAAGTCCTATTTCAAATTACTGTGAAGTACACCCATGATTTGACATTTTGGTTCATTCTTTTAGGTCAGCTGTTCATACTTCATATTCACCAAATGAAATAGGAACAACACAGTAAAACACTAAAGCCAGATGATACTGTCATATAGTAATGTCTTTGCAGGCTGCATAATTTGTATTTACAACTAGTATTTCGGTTTGGTTACTAATATTTGGTCTTGGTTATTACCTCATTAAAAAGGATTTATTTTACTAATACTTATGTTTTTGGACTTGAATGATACTGTGCAATGGCTCACTTCACTCCTATGGTGCTCACATGTGGCAAAGTTCTTCTGAAACTTGTTCCTGCATCTGGTTCCCTTCCTGGTTTGTCTTGCTGATACCAGAGATCTACAGTATGTACTACCTTGCCCAGTTCAATCTTTGGAGACCTCCCTAAGAAGTTAAAATCTATTTTTATTCTAACTTAAGACATGTATTTTTTTCACTCCATAATTTAAAAACTTTAGTTCGAATTCCATGCATAGTGTTTTTAAAGAATATCACAGGGACAACTTCAACATGATAGGAAATACTAGTCAGCTAGTTCAAGTTAAGTTTTAAATAGAAGGAATTTAGCATGCGGACACAGGGCTTCCAGCACAATGTTGAGTCATTTGGCATACTGTTTCCTCATTACTAACTTAGCTAGCCTTGCGGTGAGCTTCCACTTAGATGTTTTCAGCCGGGACAGAGTTAATTTTCTTCTGAGGAGCTGGTAGAGTGCTGCGTCTTGGATTTAGCAGGAGAACAACATTGATAACATACTGCTGTTTCTGTTGCTGCCAAGCAGTGCTTATCCCAAGGTTAGTCTGGCAGAGAGACCAAGTGCACCCAAAGCACAAACCATAAGATCAGGAGGCTACAACCATCAGCAGGTAAGACCAGGTACCCATCTGCCTGGAGACAGAGTCTAATAAGGTGTTAAAAGACCCCAGACCGGCAATCACTGTTGGACTCAGAAGGTGCAGGAAGAACACGAGGGGCAGATGCATGGATTGTAAGGATACAAGGATGCCTTTGTTCGGGGTCCCTCTCCACAGGCTACCAGCTCCATCAGGGGTTTCTGCACAGTATCATCAGAGTAATATTTTTTTTTTTTTAAATATAAGATTCGATACCTGGGACTTTGCTAAGGGAAACCAAGGGCTGAACTTGAGCAGGGGAGAAGCAGCCGAGAGTGAAAATGTGTGTGAAAGGCCTTGGAAGGGGCACACATCAACTCACTGGAGTGGTCCGCTGCGCAAGGACTTTGGTTCTATCAGGAAAGTCTTGGGTGGCGAGTTTGCGGCTCCCAGGATGGGGTATGTGTGCTTGATCTCTCCTTTAACAAACTCAAAATAAATGCTGTCTGCTTTGATACAGCCTTCAAAAATCTGGGAAGAAAAATCCTTGAACACCGTAATGATATATAGTAGCCAAGTCAACTTTGGCTATCCTTCAGATAAAACCTCAAATGATAACACTGCCTTCTTTCCATCCTGAGCTTCTGTGTCTGTTAGGAATGTCAATCCCATACTGTCCCTCTCCATAGCCATTTTTAAATCTATTTTGAGAATTTTATCCCTTTTAGAATTTTGTATTACTTCCTTGCTCCCCTTCTGCATTAAGCTGAAAAGCTTACGCCATGCTTCTAGGGTTGAGTACTTTCCCCTGAAACATGTACATCTTTCTTCTCGGGCAATAGTTTAAAAAGTTGTCGTATGAATGCCACAGACGATCAGCTCCTTGTGGTTCTTTCTAGCTTCCAGCCTCTTTTTACCTGATGGCATACAGCACGTATCAAGAACATGCATGTCTTAATAGTCTGTGTTGTCTTTACTTACTTTGGCCAACAACTCTGAGGATATTCCAAAATGTTCCTTCAACGAGTTTTTTAAGTCAACCTGTTCTCTTCAGGTCTCACTTAATTGTTCACCCCTAAATGCAGCTACAGGCGATTATTATATATTGAATTAAAATGTAGTTTTCTGTTTGTATTCTGAAAGATTAAAAAAGGTCTGCATAAGGTTTATTGCAAATTAAGTATCTGGAAATGCCTAAGTAGCTGATACGTCTGGTCAAACCCAAAACTCAAGGTGTCACAAACGGCAGATACACCCATCATCTTGCTTTTCTTTCCCCGAGTTGTAGCAGACTCATGAAATCCCTACTCAGCAGAAAGCCAAGGAATGAGCACCACCAAGCAACAAAAAAAACAAGAACAACTCACTTGCTTCTTAGCTTCCTTCCACCACACTCCTTCCTCTTTTCTGGAACCTAAATTCTTCCCCACTGTGGTACACACATCTCCAGTGCCTGAGCCCCATTGTGTTCTGACCTCCCTTTCACTGATGTACATGTAAAAGTTCAGCTGCTCACTCTTTATTCAGTTTTGCAAGTTGTTGCAAATACCGACCATTTTAAGTCTCTTTCCCCACACATATTCACTTTTATATAGTCCTATAACTTTTTATCTGAAGGAAGATGGTTGTACTTTGAACAAATTACAGCTTAAAAAAAAAAAACCACCCAGGAATAGAAACAGTAAAAAAGTCCCATGCCATTTTCCGTCAACAATTTCAAACAGCTATTTAACTTAAAAATATAAACTATGCTTGAAACCAGCAGGCACTCTGCAATACTGTTCTCTCATTAACTGCCTTCCCCTCACACTAACGGTATTTGGTAAAAAGGAAGACTTGTCCCATTCATCAATAGAGGAGTTATTCATCCGAAGTTTATTATCTCAGGTAATTTGATCAATACACTTCACCTTTATAGTACAGTTGTCCTTGTGAGCAAAGCATTTTGCGTTTTATAGTGAGATGGTTATTATGAAGGCTATTCATAGGGAAATTCTCTGCAGTTAAAAGTTTTTCCAATTAACTACATTTAACATCATTTAAGCCATAAAATGGCAGTTACGTTTCACATCGTGTTGTCCAAGTGTGGCGGTGCTTAGAAAGCAGTTAGCGTGCATTTGGCAAATGTATCAACCAAATACTCTGGAATGGAAACCAAGAAAACCCTGCCAGCACACAGAGAAAGACCTTTTCAATATGAAATCATGAATACACATCAAAAAATCGGAAGAAACCCTTCCCAAAATTGGCAAGAAGAGCCTTTCCACAGAGTTTCCACAGCCCTAGGAATGCTCTCAGTATCCCTTCGTGCAACGTCAGCACTCACATTGTTTTTCTTACTTATTTACTACTGTGGTATTGCTGTAATTGAGCTATGGACTTCTAGTAAACTATGGCTTATGAGAACAAATTGCCTAACGCCCTGCGGGATGAAGATCTCCACAAACCACTATCCTCGCTCTATACCCGAAACACGTAGCATCTGAACTGCTCCTCAGTTGCTAGCACTCAGCGTAAGGCACCACGAAAGACGAGGAAGAAATCTTCGAAACAGAAGCAAAAGAACACATTCTCATCGCTCAGCTATTCTAAGGAGAGAAACCTCTAAAAACTTGCTCAAAAATAAAAAATTATTATTCCTTGCGAGACATACCGAGAACAAACTAGTTCATTAAAGCCGTATCAGCACTTGTAATTGGCCCTTGTTGGCCAATAGAAGGAGACATTTGCAACTTTTCCCAGGAAATTATATTCTAAATCCTTCATGAGGTGGACCTTGTCCTTTTCTGAGGAAACTTGATAGCAGTCTTTAGTATTCACTGGCATAATTAGGACTGCAGTTAATTTCATTAAATTCTCTTGCTGCTAAATGAAGCAGATTATGAGACATCTTTTATTGCAAGGCATGAAATTACAGCCTGTCAGCTGCCAATGGTAGAGTAAAACTAATGAATTACAGGGTAAATAACACCAGAATTAACCAGCCAATTTAACATAGCAGAGAACAAAGTCGTTTTTACTTAGAGCTCTGGCGAACACCACCACCGGGACACCTTTCAGCTGAAAGGGAACCAATTCAAGGAGCCTCAAACCGAAAAACCAGGGACAAGGCACGTTTATGGTGCAGCAACGTTAGAAAGCCAACACTGCCACCAACTTACTAGGAATCGGGCAGATAAGCAGTAGATATTGCATTGCTAAGCTATGGGAGTGTGCCTGTGCAAGCCGTTTGCACTAATCCATTATTCCTTACACACCCAAAGAAAAGGGCTGACGTGCATTAAGTTGTTACCATGATAACTAGTTTAATGGTGACAGCCCTTCACAGACGGGACTAGACACAGTCCCCATTAACAAGGGATAGATATACTACTGATGGGTAATTAAAGAAAAGGGAAACCAAGGCTGAGTAACCCATTCCACTTCCTCCGCCCATCCTTCCAAACCTCTAACACAAGGTAGAGAAGGTGCCTTCTCTCTGCACAGCACCCAGGCCACCCTTCCCTGCTAGCAGAGTAGGATGGATGCTCTTCTGAACTCTGAGTGTAAGCTTCCCGCAGCTCTGAGGGAAGGACTCTTTCCAACATAGCCCTGAGGTTTGTAGGGCTGTTAGACAGGCACACAATTATTTTACAGACCGAGGAAAGAGATCTGCTCTATATCAGCAGGTGTCCCACACCCATCTTTTTTTTTTTCCATTATTTTTATTTTTAAATGTCATTTAAAGATACTTGTACAGGGCACAAACCCACTTAAACTTGTATTTGTGCTTTTTTTTCTTTAATGGGAATTTCAAACCACAATGGCCATGGGTTTCGGGAACTCTGCTGGTGGGAAGACTGGAGATGATGTGCAGAGGGTCGAGTTCATGGGAGCAGAGATCAATATGTTAGAAAAGAACAGGACACAGAAAAAAATACTTGTATTCTGTGGTTTCACTGTTCAGGGTATATCTTGTTTATTCTCTCAGCTGGGGATGCAATGACTGCAACTTGTTTGACTTCTTTTTTTAATAGAAAACCCAAGAGATGCTCATTCATCTTCCAAAAATATTTAAATTTAAAATTCCAAATGTAAAAGGCATGATCTATAAACCCCAGAAAAACGAAAAGTGAACAACGAAAGAAAAACTACACAGCAGAACTTGTTGGCCAGCAAAACTGCCTATGGACTGATGAAAGATTGTCAGAAACCCCAAGAATTTCTAAATCACACAGATCCTATTTCCAATTAAGTTATGTACTCACTGCTACTTCTTCTGTAATACAAGGCATGCAAACACCTGTGGCACCAAATTATCTGCGAGTAAAGGTTTCCCACTACTTGGGTCAGCATAATCTTCTCTGGACTTTCAGATTTAATAAATTATCCTTATGCATGTCTCAGTGGTGGAGTGGGAGAAGGCGACAGCAAGAGCCGAGGAAGGCAAACCAGGCACCGGAACACCGCTGTGTTACAGAAGCGTAAAACTCCTGTGCCATCGCTGCCAATGCCACACCAGCACCACTCAGAAAGTTCGGAGAAGAATTTACCTACGCAAAAAATCCAAACCTAATTTTTCAAAGTTACAATCCCTGAATTAAGACAGGCCTGTACCTGCCGTGAAATCAGAGATGAGATTTCTCCGCAGCCAGATTCTCCAAGCACACGTACGTATCACACACGAAAGACGTACTGCTCCCCGCAGCTTTTGTCTGCCAGAACTGACCTCCATGAACCCCCTATCCCCACCCGCTATGTTAGTATTTCTGTGAGCTGATGCAGCACTGGAAATCAGCCCCAGCCCATGCAGGTGCTCTACACTCTAAGGCAGAGATGTTGACTCTTAACTCCCTCTTGTTTACTCTCCCCGGTTTCAAATTCCCATCATATGTATTTTAGGCAATTATTTTAACACCACCAGAACTATTCTGGACTAACATTGATATCTCGCCTTCAGATTTCAAGAGTGGAAAAATCAGCACGCTGACAGCATGCATGCATCAACTCCGGCGCATGTTACTGAAATCTATAGACGGAAAGCTCTTAAGACTGTTCAATTGGAAACAGCTCAGAGGCATTGACAAGGTGCCGAAGTAGCAGAGCACCAGAGGCACCGAGGCATTGCTTCCAACTAGCAATCGATCACCATGCTTCATGCTTAAAGACATCAGCACCTTACGAACCAGACGCCTCTAGGGACTGGTGTGGCACTTGCTGAAAGACGCTCAAGATCTTTAATGCTATTGAAAACGTCCCCTGGGTTTTATTCTCACTTCCCATCTCCTTCATACTCTTGTTCAGTATGTGCTGTCCTTCCTCCTACCTGTTTAACACAGGTTTTGCTTCTCACAGCAGCACAATTTTCCATTTGAGCTCTGTCCCTCTAACTCTGTTCTCCATGCCACTGGCATTCGTTCCCCTCTTCTCTCACCTTGAAAACCCCCTGCTTTTGTCTGCCTTCTCACCTTCTGCAGAAGTAGGGAGCTTGCAATCTTTGTGCTCCATGAACACGCGAGAAAGCGCTTGCTTCACTACATCACATGGACATTAAGAAGTGTCCCTTAATTTGAATTGAGTGTGACTTAATCGGTATCAGGAATTACTTATGGAAATTGCTGTTCAGCAAGACCAAGGCACTAACAACAGCGATCATGCCTGTATTATTTCTCAGCGACAAACACAGCGTTGCCATGAATTACAAACTGACAGCGACGTTTGCTGTACAAAGGGCCAATTTGGAAAGTGCTCTGAAGAAGATCTTCCCTGTGCCATCAGCTTAAACAAAACTCACACGTCAGTCTTCAAAACATAGCATACGCCTCACCAACGGGTGGACGCACATGCCCTCCTACGGCAGCAAAAAGCGTTTGTGCAGCTCATCTGCCAGACGTGGCACTGGGAAGCTGAAAATTATGTACTTCGGGAGACCTAGCTCACACCAAAAAATGAATATACACATATATTTTGAGAATCAAACTGAAGAATTTATTTTACAGGCAGCACACCAGCCATACATAATTCTGTACTTAGTCTGCATCCTGAGAACAATTTGTTTTCACCCTGTTTGCTCCAAGCTCACTACTCTGCCTTTAGTCAAGGATTTACAGTGTATCTCTCCTCACAAGTTTTTTTTTTTTGCTTTTAATTTGGCCATGAAACAGCTTGTAAAATTTTGATACCTGCCTTCTTAAACAGCCCCTGTTCTCATGTATTGCTCACTTTCAGACAGTAGAATTTCTAAACAATTCAACCACTTTCCTTGCTATTTTGATTGATTTTTCTTTCCAATACCTCCTGCACGCCAAGATTTCTTAATTTTTCCCCCCCGAAATATTCACATGAGACGAGAACATTAGATGTTAATCTAGCTATTTGATTTGTTGCAGTTCTCCAGTTCTCTACCCAACCATTTAAATACTGTCATTCATAATAGGGTGATATACTGTACTATAAACCCTTTCACAAATGGTACGTCTTGGTATTTTTCTTTTGTGACAAAGAATCATTCCAGTTATAAAGGGGAGAGAAATCTACTTGGCACTCAGACTTACCTGCAGTATCTCTCTCTGTTTTATGTCTCTACAGTTCCCCCCCCCTGCTTCTTAAAAAGAAAATCCACATCGCTAGGCTTATATTGTTTCCTTATAGAGAACATTATGCAGTCCGACAGCCCCAAAGTGCAGAAGCTTTCTCTTAGTTTTCAGCCAAAAATCTGGTATCATCATCTCCTAGGTATCATCCCATACCTGTGCAAGTGCATCCTGGAGCACTGCAGCAACACTTCTTTTCCTGGAAACCCACTGTAGATGTAACTACAACTGCTCTGTGGTAGCTTAGCTAAACCGGCTGTAATTAGCTCTCTAATCTTACAAGAAGTGATCTGATACGGGAACTCCCAACACCAGAGTCCCGTTTGCTGTCATGGCCTGTGAAAAACACCTTTAGCCTGAGACTGATGTGGCTTTAGAGTCACAGAGGTGGGATCCTCTCCCCAGCACTGCCTTGAACCCTTTGCCTAATCCGTGTTTAACGAGCTTGTGTATGATGCCCAAATGGCCCACGTCATTCCCAACACCCGAGTTCTCCTTTACGCCACGATGCAACAGCTTTTTACCCTCAACGCAGACCCACTGTTTGCATTCACTTCTCAAACAGAAACCCCAGTCCAACTCTGTCACCTCTGGGCCTGTCTTGGCAAGAGCAGAAGACAGAAACCAGACATGGGTTGTGGAAGGAAAGCCGCTCCATTTCCCTATGCAGCAGCAAGGGGAGTGTTTGTTCTACAAACACCCACAGCTTTCTGCCGCCGGAGTTGTTAGAGAAGCGTCTTGGTGAGGTACCTTAACCATGCGCCCAACGGCGAAACACCCTCCCAGCTTGGGTTACACCAGCGAAAGTTGGGGCAGCTCAGTCCTAACTCGGGTTGGCAGCCTGAGTTCACTGCCCATCTCCCTGCCTAGTTTCTTCTACCACATCACCCTTCTTCCACGGTCATCTTAAACAAGGATGAAAATACACTTTTTGAAGCAGGCACTAGCACTGGCAAGAGACAACACCCAGTGCTTCGGCATGAATCCGTTATCAAGAGTAAACATGAAGGAACAAGGAACCCGGCATGTGCAAGGACAGACCAGGATGATTTGGTTTCTCTTAAGTGACATGCGTCTTGACCAGCCAAATCTCATTTCCTTTAGTCAGCAGCTCCAGGCCCTGTCCCCTTTCCGATGTGCCCTTCTTTATCCAAGAGATGACTAACATGGCTGCGATTCGTTTGCTTGCGCTTGCAACACTATCATTAGCAGCACCAGCCCTAGAGCTGAACAGAGCTCGGTCCTCCTCCCAGCCAGCTCAAGCCATGGGCTGGCTTCTGCTTTTGTTTCTGATCTTACAGACCGCTTTCAATCAACCCCACACCACAGATTTTAGCCAAACGCATTTGGATAAACTCTCAATTAAGACGTAGCAAGGCAGTGTCAAAATGCTTCACTAAAACCCAAATACTCTACATCTGTTATGTTTGCTTCACGCACTTATTCTGAAATTCCATCAAAAAAGCAATTTAGATTTTCTGGCAAGTTTTAGTCTATATAAACCACTCAATATATTCCTCATGGTCATATTAAGCCGCTCAGGAAAACCAAATCCTGCAGCTGGGTGTTTGCATTACGCTTGTCTTTTCCCTAACACTAGTTACAAGGCTCATTTCAAGCTTTACAGCTCTAGGACAACTGTAAGTGAAATATAACCAAGTAATCTAATCACGTCACTCATCTGTAATTTATCACAAAGGATCCTTCACGTTACGATAAAGACAACATTCTGTTATATGATTTTTCTCTTTAACTCATGGAAAATAAAAAAAAAATCATAATTGTAGTTTAAGAATTAAAGTACTGAATTATTCCCTTTAAAATCAAAATATTTAAGTGCCAACATCTGGCCTGTCTGCTGAGATTGCTCTAAAGATGTCTTGAGAATTAATGCAGTAAGGAGGTTTTTGAAGAATAAAAGTAGGATTAGAGAAAACAGTATTTTACCAAAAGTACAAGGACTTCCAGAGTTGGGATTTTGAAGATGGATAACAAAGCAGTTGTAGTCATCAGAGTACATACGTTTCAAAGATCCTCTTCTCCCCATCACCTCCCCCAAGAACAATGTTCCTTCTTCAAGCCACTTGCTTTTTTTAATCTGCCATCGCTACTTACACACCGAATAAATGCTCCCTCACAAGTGTCAAATACTAACAGTGCCAATGCTTTTGGTTTTTTAAACAACAAAGCAAATGAAAAATGAAGCCAAGAAACAGGGGATGTTAGACCAACACCCCTGATTCGGATACACATGCATTTACCACAAAATTAAAAGGTAGCAAAAGAATTATGAAAATATTTAGAACGCCCAAAGTTTGCCTCAGTCAAAGAATTAGGCTAAAGGGCTTTAAATGCGTGCTGTTCAGTTTACTCTTTTGATTGCTTTACCACTATGTAAATCAATTTGTTAATGTTCCTTACAAAATGCATGAGCCAGTTATACTGACAAACACACAAAGCTCATTCGTAATTAGCAGTTAATTAGTAAGAAGGAACAGATGCTGTTAGAGTTTCAGCAGGCGAACAGGTTCTGTAAACAATGCTTATAAATCTAAATGAATTTATTAACCACAATGCAACTGTCAACATTTTGCTGGCAACCATACAAATATGGTGGAATCCCCCAAACATCTTTACAACGTATTAATAATCCTTGTGTCAACCGAAGTCTATCAGGCAGCCTCACTTGCGAACTGTCATAAGCTTCCTACTTAATCTCGTTATGTCACTTCTCCAGCCTAATTCCTCATGCCCTCAGAGGAAGAGCTCCCGTCACCCAAGTTCGCCCAGACGCACGCGGACTCACCTCCGACACACAGCGGTCTCGCGCCCACAAAGACCGTTTTGCAAGAGGCACGTGGGTCTTGCGCCAACACCCTGATCGAGCTTCCACGACCTGAAAACCAGCGAGCAGTGGGCACAGCTCAGGAAGCACATCTTGTCCTGAAGTTTGCAGTCATTTTCTTCACAATCATCATCACTCGATGAGTGCTCGCTGCCATGAAGGCATCTACGGATCTCATCCACTAAAAATAACTCCAGGTCAATTATTCCACTCCCCGGTTATAAAACCACGCACTCTGTAAGGCACCGAGTGATGCTGTAGGTTGGGTTTTTTAAAGTCACCTCGGTAGATGTAGAGATGGCTCAAATAGAAAGAATGGCTCTTGGAAACATTCTCCAGATGCAACGATTAGAGCAATCTCCAGACACAACCGCCTCGAGTCACAGGCTCTTGGCCAGGGGCCAGCTCTTAGCCTAAGGGCAACAGTGAAGATGCCTTAGTGACCTCATTGCTGTCAATCTCGCATTTCACACTGACATGCCACCTTGATATATTACACCGTTTCAGCACTGGAAAATTCTAATAAATTTTTTAAAGTCATATTATGGCTTTCTTTATTGACGTTCTCTTTTACACCTACATTGCTTTCGATCATTCCCTCCTCCTCTCTCCCAAAGTATTCTGACACCTCTTCGCCATGGTCTGCACATGGGTTTGCAATACACTGGCACGCAGAAGAGGATGAGAACACTCAAGCGGATTAAATTCTCCAAAGCTTCACTGGAGAGACTGCTTGGCTTGCTTTCTGCAGGCTCCACTCCTACTCACTGCCCTGTTATAGGGACTGAAAGCACAGAGGCCAGGGGAACCCACTCTCTGCTGGCATCAAGCACTGGGCAGGAGAAGATAAAGATGTTCATGGTAGAGTGTCAGAAAAACCAAAAACTCTCTCCCTTCTCTTATGAACACACAACTAGAAAACAGATCCTTAACTGGTTTAGCCTAAAAAGCTGCATCTGCTCAATCCAGTCAAGTGGATTTTTTGCCCTTTTATTAAAAAAAAAAAGTTATATGAGAGGCTTCTACCTCCCTATTTCTATAGAGGCTAATAAGTCTTCTGGAACTCTCCTCCTCCCTATGTCCATTCTCTTCCCACAGTCTCTCAAAGGATGCTGAACGTGGTCAACACACTATCCCAAACACGAGCTGGAATACCTCCTTTTCAATCTGGACGATGTGAAAGAACCATAATTATGCCTGATGTGTCAGCTAAGAAATGATTAGCTACTAGTCAAACCCAGAAATTTTTCCTTCTCTCTTTTAAGAAACAACTAAGAGTACTACATTTGGATAGAATTAAAAAAAAAAGAAAATAACGAGGACGAAGTCAAAACACCTTTTCCTGGCAGCCAAAAGCAATCTACAAGCTCTAATGACAATAATGCGGCTATCACAATACTAAGGAAACAAAAAGTTTTATTTTTTAAGCTGTTTGACACCATTCCCTTCCATCACTGCCCTAAAAGACAGTGTTCTCCCTCACTTTGGAGGCTGTGTTGTACCAACAAATGGAGCAGTATTTTTGAAACCGTGTGGCCCCCCCCAGTGGACACCAGCAAATCTTTATACACATTGCTTTATTAAGCACAATTTAATAAGAATTAGAATACTATGTTTACTATCACATGCTTGGTATCACAAAGACAAATTTTTGAGCTCGGAAGAGTTAGGAAGCCAGCGACCCTGAAACGAGACTGTTTATTCACTTGCAAGCCACTAGCTTATTCCCATTACGATGACCAGAGGCACCCATTAATTTCAGGTCACAGTCCAAAAAAATGATAAGAGTTAACTTCTCTGAAAAATCAGTTAATAGCATCTCATGTATAGATCTTCACGTGTTGCAAAGCAACGCGTTGTGGAATGCGGACTCCGTTCAGAACGTTCAGAAAACAGCATCATAGGAAGGCGTCCAACACCTCCCCAGCAGCCTACCAAGCACTGCTCGGAATTTGGTGAAATGACTTCACGCCTGCGGAGCAGCAGTGGGCGCCTCACCTTGCCCTTGGCTCCCTGTCACTCTACAGCTATTGCAGGCAGAGAGAAAATACGGGCAATTTGCAGGATGGGAGACAGAACACTCATGTTTCAGGGACTCTCAAATGCCAGGAGACCAATTAACAGAAAAAATGGTAGAAATTCAATCCTTATAAACCAGAGACTCAAATTCCAGCTTCCTCCTGCAACCCTCAGACATCTCAGGAAGGGAAAAGAGCAGATTCCAGAAAGGAGGAAGCAGATGACTCAGTGAGACTGACTGACTGACAGAGGGGGAAGGAAGAGGAATTGTGTTGATCTGAGAGATGCTGAGGTTCTTGCCCAGACCTGCCTGCTTTGGCTAAGGACCAGAAGGGCCATTCCTTTGGACTGGTGAGTAGAGGCAGCCCTACCCTCGGGCAGGGCAGGGTTGGATGCCTACAGCTCGCAGGGTTGGTCCAGCTCTCCAACATAACAGACAAACCCCATGATATTCTCATCCCCTTATGCTGTATCAAATCAGAGGGGCACTAATTAAAGCAGGCTTCCTCAAACTGCAGGAAGAGTCCATCAAATCCAGGAACTTTTCAATACTCTTATTCCAAATACTTAGGACTACAGCTTTACTTGGGACGATGTCTGCAAATCATCAACAGTAAAACCACACAAAATCCAGCTTTCACAGTCAAAGGAAACATTATTCCAGGCAGGTGCGTGTAAGCTGTAGCCGTTCCTCTGATGTGAGGGCACATTTGATCTAATTGGAAAAAATATTTCAAGTGCACTGGGAATAGTCACTGTTAACTGAATGCAACAACGAAAAAGGAAAAAAGAGCATGCAGACCCGAGGGAATTACCAAATCAATTAACAACTAATTCAGGAACTAATTTCTGTATTGCCTCTTAGCACAAAACTGTATCTTTAATTTCTCCTGCAATAAGCATCACCATGATAGTCCTAACACACTCTGACGCTTTAAATGAGTTTACAAGTATCTCTTTTTGATTGGCTATATAACATTATTTCTTCACAGTTCAATGCAACCACAGCCAAGCGCTCTGAAATATTTAATTATACTGGTAGCTACCAGTTAACAATTTACAGAACCACAGCGAGTACAAAACATTTTGTAACTAGTAATCAGCTAATTAAAAGCACAGCAAAATGTGTATGTTCTGATTATAAACAATTGCGGAGGAATTACACAGAAGATTTCAGCACTAAGAGTATTTGGCTGAAAACCATACCCTCGTGTTTGTACAAGCAGATCTGGATCCTGATTACGGTGATTAGACCAAGTGTGACAGAGAAAATTATACCTCACGTGAGATATAAATAAATAAAACTATGTCATCTGCCAGCTCCTTGTAGATCCCGTAATTTCCGAGTTTTGGAAAGCCACTGTCCGGAGACACCAACACTGGCTTGCAAACCACTATCTAGAAGCCTACGTGAGCTTCAACAAGTAAAACCCAAAGCAGCAGTAGTTGTGGTGAATGCCTTGGTATAGAAGATGCGGCACTAGAGAGGTTTGGGTCTCCGCATCAGTGGAACAGGAGCTTCGGTGCAGGAGTTCTGCAGGTAGCAGCTGTGTACAAAGGTGTGTCAGATACGAAAGGCACTGAAGTTGTGTGTGCCCTCCAGATGTTTGCTGCCATCCTTCCTTCAAAATGCCTTTGGTCCTTACCTGCATTAGCTGTTTTTATTTCAAAATGTAACCCGATTTTGAATGTGACAGAAGAGAGAAGCAATAAGGCCCTAGTGCTCAGCAATGGGTCATCGCTGTAGCCTCCTTGTGTCCATCCTGCTCTTGATCTACCCTTCTTTGTTCACCCTGTCAAGTCAGATGAATTAAGCACGAACAGACGCTAGAGATGGTTGCTTATTTGTTCTCTCTTTTGGTAGACTCAAGGTGAACATCTACATCCAGGAAACCTGCTGCAAAAAGCATTTGCTGTTTGCGACGGCGGCGGGACTTGGGTCTGACACTTGCTCGAAGCGTTGCACTGCTCTGCTGCTAGCGAGGAGGACTAGGAACGTCGCTTTGACTGACTAGACGTGGCAGACAATGTCTTCTCTAAACCTATTCCCAAGATGGTGCCGTACTTGCTGAAAGGCTCCAACAGCTGCGCAGGCACCCTGGGTATTTCAGGGGCAAACAGATTTCAGGTACCACGTTCTCCCGTCCGATGGGAAAGACCTAGATTAACACAGCGTTGTGTGTTGCTCCACACAGGAGTCGCGTAACTGTTACCGCACACACAAACACACCAGCTAGAGCCAAAAATTAACGCAGGAAAAGGAGGTTGGGAAGAGGAATAGCACTAGCCAAGCTGAGGCAGGACCGGCCTGCACCCGTAGGAAAGTGCAGAGAAGGAGGCTGAGCAGCACAGAGCAGTGGGTAGACAGGGCCGAGCCCACTAAAACCCAAATTAAGCTTCCAAAGCCTCTTTTTTTGAAGTTGAGCAATGCAGGTGGATAAGGAAGAAGTGTGCTTCGGTCCCACCTCTTTGAGCTAAAGGGTTACAAAAAGACAACCCCGGAAATCGAGCGATTTAGAAATACGAGGAGAAATGCAAGCAGACTACCTAAGCTTGGGCATGTGGAAGAACAGAAGGAAAACGGTTGGAGGAGGAAGGCCCTGCCTCACCTTGCAGCTCCCCGCGGCACAGACGGCCACTTCCAAGCGCTCGTTTGGTCGGGCTGGCAAAGGCATGCTACTCGAGTTTACCACCAATGCTTCTCCCCGGACATGTATTCAGAATGAATGCTGGAACTCAGGCTAATAAAAACAAAGCCTGAGCTAAACTACACTGAAATCCTCTTCTTCCACTGGAAAGGCGCTTCCCACAGTCCTCAGGCCAGGGGCTGCCATGCCCGTGTTGGCTGTCTAAGCAAGGAGTGCCCAGGTGAGACTGGGCTGGAAAAAAAATAAAAATCACTGAGAAATAAAGCAATTCCCAACTTCCCAGAGACTCCCTCCACGGAGCAGCACACAGACAATGTATTAAAAGAGTTCACTAGCAAAAAAACTTAATTAAAATTCCGTACTCTGGCTTTAAGTACATCTTAAAAATAGCACTGATTTTCCCTGAATAGGAAAGTTATTGACAAATTGTTTCAGTTACATTCCCAAGGACACCTGGGAAAAGACTGAAAATTGAGAGCGCAATGGCTAGGCTTGAAACAAAAAAGAAAAGTGAACAGGAAATTCTCAGGAGTACACAACTCCATTTAAAGTTACTTAAAAAAATGGCTGATAAGGGATCATAAGTCGCAACGCAACTTCCCAAAAGCTCATAAGCTCCTAAGTTACTTAACCAAAACGCCTTTTTTTTTCATTCAAAGTTTGACATTTGTTGAAAGCATTTGCAAACAGTTATCTTTGCCAAGCATAACGCTCTTTTTTACGAATTTCAGATGCATGTTGTGGAGTTCCAGTTTTGTTTACGTCCATCTTAAGGAAAAACCTGCAACTTGTACATCCAGGAGCCAAACTCTTCTCCATGAAAAGCAAATCAGCGATGTCACCTCCAGCTGCTGACAAAGCCCCTGCCTCAGCCCTGACCAAACAGATACTTGCCATTTTTAGTTCAGAGTGAAAAATAAAGCACAAAACACCTAATTTCATTAAAATTAATGTACTTAACTACGCCAAGTTGGTAGGCAAAGAAGGTCATTTGAGGTCACATCACCTAAAAGTAAAGCTCAAATAGGATATTCGCCTTTCTCCATCAATCCAGCCATTTGCAAACTGTGAGAAGCGAACGGATTCTGAAGTTCACCTCTGCAAGTCACGGATGGCAAATTTTTCAGTATGTCATCAGTGAAACGTTAACCATTGGAACATCTATTTTCAATCCAGAGTTCAAGTTCACTTCTCCTAAATGATGCAGGAATTTTGGGGGCGCAAGAGGTGCGACACCTCGCCAGGTAAGCCAAGGGCTGAGGCAGCCTGTCAAAATGACCAGTTTTTGGAAAAAGAACAGTCAAGGTTATCTAGATGGACTATATAATAATATGAGCATCTGTGATTAAGTGCAAATGGCAAATAGAAGGTGGTCTGAAATCAGGAAGTCAAGGCCAGCCCTTACGTATTTATTTACACTCTAATCTGGGGGGGATGGGGGCAGGAGAGGGGAAAAAAAAAAGTAAAAAAGAGAAAGAGCACACAGCTGCCATCCCAAAACCAGACCTCCCATCTGCCACCCACGATTTGCATGTCACCTTCTCCAGGCTCATTTGTACTTCATTAACTGCCATTGACTTAACAAGATTTATGCAAATGACACCATAGGAGCTCGCTAACTCCCACTGCAATCAAGTGATTATGTATGTACAATTCTCCACAGCAATGAAAAATTAATACATGACAAGCCCCCTCACCGCTGAGCTGAGCTGCTTGCTTATATTTTTCTTGTTGTGCCTTTTTTTTTTTAATTTGAATATGCCCTACTGATAAAGATTTAGCAATACCGCAGAAAAAGTAATCTTGCCCAAAATGCCACAAAACTCCCCCATCCCAGAAAGTATCTCACCCTAAACTGTGCACCCCAAAGTGCTTCAAAATCGTTACTCAGGCTACCAGGTTCAAGTCTTCTTTTTCAGAATAAATGGGTTTGCACAGAGGACACTCCAGAGTAAGCCATTCACCCAAGTCTGCTTTAGGGGCAGTATTAGCAATGCTACAGGAGACAGTTGAAATATTTTTTGTTTAAGCGCCTCTTTCTCAGAAGTACCCAACTTTCTATGGATTTTAACTTTGGACTAATAGTGTTCCAGACATTTTCTGACTCCAGTTGATTAGTAAAAGATATTTCAATAGCATGCAAGTAAGACTTTTTTCTTTTAGGAAAATGATGGCACTTGCAGTTCTCAAAAGATGTTAAAAGCACGTGATTTAAGGCATGCTGATACCGCTACACACTCAGAAGGTGTTTGTACCTCCCTGCGAAATGGTCCTTCCCAAAATTTCACTCACCATATTGTGGCAGAAGTTAGAAGCCACAGTTGAACAACACACCTGCTTTTCATTGCCTACATTTTGGGTTGATGCCGGGAGCAAGAAGGTTCATCACAACAGTTTTACATGGCTCAGCCCAATGAAATCATATTTAGCACTGCAGGGAAAAGTGATTTTTAACATTTAGACACGACAGAAGGAATAAGAGCATGAACTCCTTTTCACCAGATTGCTTTGAGTTAAGGATGAAGACCTGAAGGAGCGAGGTACTTCCTCGGAAGGAAATAAGCCATTTAGAATTTCACCTATTTCCTCCAAACTCTCTGGGAATCGGGGCCCACAACTCAGGAGCAGGCTGCAGCTCTCGGCTGCTTCTGAGCCAAAGCCACACCAAACTCTAGTAGGTGTGTGTGGGTCGGTGTCTGGGTCCCAGAAAGGCTGTGATACGGAATTATAAGCAACTCCCCATGCCAGCATAGCTCGCTTCGCCAGATGTGTACGTGCATTTAAAGAAACCAGGAGAGAAATGAAATGCCCCTACAAAACCCCTCCTCTACCAGTTCAAACTGGCTCCAAATATCCAAAGCATCGCCCTGACGACAGACATCAAGCATAGCTACGTCGGTTGAATAGCTGCAGCACAGACCTGATCTATGAACAAAAGGGTAGTTGAGACAAGTGACAAACTCCTCGTCATCACATCAGCTACACTTCCCCGAGACCTGACTTTCCATACATTTATTCTGAGCTCTCCCCAGAACACTCAAACAGACTTGACTAACATCAGCTCTTCCTCACTCCTTTCTGGTGCTCCTCTAGTGCTGGAAGAGACTTCATTTTTTTTTTTTTCCCCCAAAACCAGGACATTTCCAATCTCCAATTAACTTGTTTTGGTTTTGTTTGGGGTTTTTTGTTGTTGTTTTGTGGGTTTTAGGTTTTTATGTTTTAGGTCGGGAAACAGTATTTCTGATTTTTGGGAGACAATGGTAGATAAGAACAACCCACAGGCATCACAGAATACACCGGATAACCAAGCCAATGGATTTCAACATCTGAATGGCAAGACTTCTCTTTATTCTATCTGCTTCTTTGTAATTACCTTTTTTCCAAATAGCAATGAACTGAGAACACAAAATCCACTGTACTTGACTTTCAACAATAACCTACCGTGGTTTTTTTTTTTGTGAACCTGCTAATAAGCTCAACCAGCACAACTGAAGCGCTGATCTGCAACTATGAGCTTGGACTTGTGCTTTGCACCAGCGGCACAGCCTGGCCAGCAGCCCTTCGAAAGCATCGCTGCCATGCACACGGGGTTACGGACCCACAGAGAATAAAACAAAGTACTGGCAACAGATATTAAAAAGGCCTGGTCACTACGTGCTTTGAAGACGTCCTGAAGACATAACAGAAAAGCACGTGGATGAAGCTGGCAGAGGCAATTTGCTCAACAGCAGCTTAAAAAAAAAAAAAAAAGCAGAGGATGTTTAACAAAACTGCAATTTACTCCTTATTCTAGCATGGGGGAGTGCAGC
Source organism: Eurypyga helias (assembly GCF_000690775.1). NCBI lineage: Eukaryota > Metazoa > Chordata > Aves > Eurypygiformes > Eurypygidae > Eurypyga > Eurypyga helias. Next base: position 39,110 of record NW_010239070.1, on the reverse strand, counting down.
AAACTGACTTTCAGGCTAACAGGAGGACAAACAGTGGAAAACAGATCAGCAAATAGATTTAAAAAGAAAAGACTTAATGATATAACAAGATAGCCCTCCCACAACAATACTGGGGATACTACCATCTGCATTCAACTTCCTGAAACCAGATTACTCTTCTTATTCCCTGACCATTTGTCACAGACATTATTGTGACAGAAAGAGTTTCTCTCTGGGAAATTGTTTTTTTCTGGGAAAGAAGCCCAGCAGCACGACATACTAAAGTTCTCAGCTCAGAAAGTTGCTTTTCACGTACCTCTGGCTTAGTCACAGTTAATGCCTAAAATAAAAGAGACAGGAATTTCTACTGCCTCAGAGAAACATCCAAGTATCCGGCACCTGTAGAGCCCACCCAGAACACAGTCACATCAGCAATTTAACTCCGTGCCTCCTCTAGTGGTTGGAGCTCTCTGTCTGAAATAGGGGCTAGCAAAAAACTACTCCCTGGTCAAACTTCAGGATCCATCCCTGCTTGGAGCAGTGTAGTCTGTAATCACAGACCACTTCAAAATAATGTGCTTTTAAAGAGTAATGAAACATTGTCAGTATGAACACACACTGTATTTCCATTATTAAATATGTCCACATCATGAAAGCAGTATTTCAGACTCCACCTTCCTCTGCTTCAATTGTATGGTGACACCGCTCTCCTACGCTTTACTGAAGACCGTCTATGAAGTAGAAAACCAATGACCTCCAAAACCCACTTTCTTGACACAAAGGTATGATGTGAAATACCGCTGACGGCAGCCATCCTACAGCCCTGTGTGCCATTCAACATCCCTACTCCTACCACCCTTCCAAAACCCCAAAGAATAGGATGTCTGCTGACTACAGACCTGCTCAAGTATCTCCTGACAACAACTTGTACGTGACAAAATGAAATTACCATAATTGGTATTAATAACACAGGATTGGTCATACCCAGCACGCGAGTAGGGGTGGCAGGGAGAATTTTTCAATACAGACATTCAAGAGATCGTAAGGGATATTTCCTTACAACATGGTATGGTGCAACCACACTTAAACACTTATGTTGCAACACTCTTCCTGCAAGCGAGTTTTTAATCAAATTAAGTTCATACAGCGACATTTTAGGGAAGAATAGTATGAGTGCCTTGAATAAATATTGAAAAGTATTCCTCAGTTTTTCCACTCTTCAGCTGCGTTCCCAGGCACTTGTTTAATTAGCATTACCCAAAAGAATTCCAGCTGGTCTAACCCATCTCCTACCATACAAAAGCTGTAGAAAAATAACACTGTAGCTTGTTCTAAATGCCTGGAATCTCCTCCTCTGAACGCAGAGCCAAACACTGAGCTTATCTGGTTTCAAACTGCTCTGCTCAATTGCAGTGTGTTTGATTAAAATTTGTCTACTAGAGATTCACAGACACGACAGCACTTCTGCTGCCTGATGGTCCCAAAAGGTCTTTTTAACTGCCTCTAAGACAGAAAATCACCGCAAATGGTTGAGTGTACAAAACCGCCTCCCTCTTATCCCCAAAACGAAAACAAGAAAAACCCCCAAGCACATCAACCCACCCCCAAACAGGAGACGCGGGGAGTGGAGAGGCGAGCGACCCTCCGACGGGCAGGGATGCCACCGCAAAAAACGGGATACAAGCACATGGGAAGCAAACAAACTCCCTTCCCTCAGCATTTCCGCTCTCCAACGCGCAATAACTGGCGAGAAAGTGAACGCTCGCCAGCACCTTCGCAGCAACTCCTTGTGAAGCGTCCCGGCCAGCCCCTGAGGGTGGTGTTCAGAACCACCTGAACTCAGCGCAGTTTAGTCCGAGTAAGCCAGCCCGTTCACCCAAATACTTCACGTCACACGCCCGCGTTGCTTTTGCCTTTCAAAGGAGCGTTCACAGCTACAATTTAGCGTTGAGTTTCCGGGCTAATGAAAGCGCATCTAGGCTAGTAAAACAGACCAAAACAAATCCTTGAATTCAAGTCCTGTTGTGTAATGAGGAAGTTTAATTAAGGCCACACATTACAGCTGTAAACGGTCTCTTATATAATAAGGTCTAAATGAAACTGAACCTAATCAAAGTTACAATTCCTTCATTAGCAAATTACAAACAAGAGCGCGCAGCTGACACACCGGCTATGATTATCACAACTAATTGCCTCGTTGTTACAAACCAGCCCGAAACTGTGTTCAGATGTCCGTCTGCAGTAGCAAATTAGGGCCGCATCAGGCTATTTCTGCCATCACAAGGGGCTCTTGTAGAGCGATCTGATTTACCCCGCCGACTGGCAGCACACGGCCCAATCAAAGCCCCCTCTACAAAGGCAGCTTTGAAGCCAGCACAGCCTAGAAACCCGCTCCATATGCAGGCCGGCAGACTGCACTTCATTAGGCCTGTTGTCACATTTTCCCTCTTCTTATTCTAATGATCCTATTTTAATACACATAGGAACCTCTCCTAATTGATGTCAAGTGAGTGACTTCCACATTCATCACCCGAGCACATCAAACGCGTCTTGGCGCACGGGCCGCCATCAGAGTGCTTAAGACCCGAGGTGTGTCTACAACTACAGAAAGCTGTTAAAAAAAAAAAATAAAGCATTTCGGCATTACCTGTTTAATTGGGATTGCGCGACCGCTTCCAATGCTATCCGTTCTGCTCTCCAGGACCTTCTTCTCTTTGTCTGGGTCACTCCCTTTCCGAGACTGCAGAGCAAAAAGAAAGTTTGTGCTCCATTAAATGCAGCCGTTCACACAGAGGATGCTTTTTTTATTATTATTATTTTGTAAAGCAATTAAAACCCAGTATTTCTGACACAAATATAAACTCCAAGGGCACGGGTTACAATCTACAATAGCCCACAGTCATCCCAAAAACCTGAATACTGAAACACCGCCTGTGTTTTTCAGCCATCTGCTTGTTTGAAACGGTGTTTGGGTTTAAAGAGTTACGGTTTCACTGCCTAAAGACCCAGCAGATCAGAGGACACGTTTCTGAAGTCTCCAATAGCAGCTCCAAAGCCGAACGAAGGTTCCAGGTTCTCATTAAAAAAAAGTCTGAGATACACATGCATACATTTAACTTACATCTGTGTGGTTTTTAGGAATGTTATCAGCTACTCAGAAATGTGATTTTATGATGCTGGTTTTGATCACGTTGACTTTAACTTACGATTTTTTTCCTACATTTGGATGGTTAGAAAGTTGGAATTGCAAGAAAAGGTAGCGATTGATGCTGAACAGAAGTCATCTGAACACAATGAAGAAAAATCAGCATGAGGAATATTCAGGCAATGTTTAAACCCTGAATTGCCTGCTCTTGGCTGTCTATAATGCCTGAACTGCCCTAGGAGTAAGCTCACGGTGCTCACTTCATGACTTTATAAAGTTATATAGTGGTTTTAAGAAGTTATTCAGATGCCAGACCATTATTGTGAAAGAACGCACGAGCATAATGATTGTGACAGATTTATTTTATTACAAAAAGAAGACCCGAGAGTCATCCTCCTTAATAACTGAACTGACAAGTGACAACTTCACTCCATTACTTTTCAATAGGAACATTACTCACACAATATCGAAAATGGGAAAACATTTTCATGTGCTGTTCAAATCAGAGATGATATATGAAACGAATACATTTGCCATGTCCAGTACCACAATGGGAAGTTAATGAAAACCAGAGGGACACAAGGATCTCGCGTTTCATTTGCGGCAGAAAGAGGCGTTTTGAAAGACATCGAAATTAGGAGAACGGTTAGGATCGTGGAGAGCTAATTCCCGTTTTCCGTGTAATAAAGAGAGGTGGAAGGAAAGAAAAAAAAAAGTAATCCACGAAGCAGTTGCCTTCGGGGGTGAGAGGAAGGAAGGGGAGGGAGGAAACCCAGGGAGGAGGACTTCAAGTAACACCATTCTAAGCAAGACATTTACCCAGCAGGGATCCCGTGCTGCTTTCCCCGCTCTGCCGGGAGCGGGCTCCTCTCACTAGTTACTATGGTTCGGGGCAATGGAATGACGTGCCGGGGAATTAAACAAAGAATAAATGAAAGAAAGCAAAACAAGTGGGAGGGATGAAATCCAATGTTCAGTATAACCATTGTTCCTCGTCCTTCAAGACAGATTTCTGAATCTGAAAGTGCCACTTCCCAATAATACAAGGCAAAACAATGCTTCAATGGCGCAAAGCGCCCGTAAGTGACATGGTAAAGAAACTCAGTGAAGGCAGCCAAATCCTTGGGAGGGAAGTTGTCAACTTGAATGTTTCTTTTTTATTTGACTTTTTTCAAGAAAGGATCCCGCCTCTGAAAAGCGAGCTCAGTATCTTTGCGCTGGTTTTCGTTTCTCTTTTTACATCGTCCCATCTTCCATTCTGTAAAAGCAACTGCATCTGGGAACAGTACGGTGCATGCAGAAGGGAAATATCTACACGCAAAATACTGTCAAACGTCAGAAGAATAGAAACGTAGGAATTTGTTCGGCAAGTCCTATTCTAGCTGCTTGTAATCGTAGAACACAGAATCTTCCAGGGGAGAATCTTAGCAGACTCTGCTATTCATAAAGACAAATCGTGCAGTGAAACAGAGATATATTCACATCTCTTATGCTTTTGTAGCTATGACACACACAATGCATCTTACATCCTATAGTGTAAAATTAGACTCTAAACCAAACTGGCTCAACATCTGCTAGGACGACTTCTGATGTCACATCTACATATGAAGTCGTTCTATTTAAAACGTCATTCAAGCCGACCAGAAAAAGTCCAAACAAAATTAACACACCTGCATGAACATTATTTGAGTCGTTTTCCTTGCACACTGGAAGTCACACGCAGACTTACATCCACGTAAAACCTCACCCCAATCAGGTCTGTGGAGTAAGATTTAGTCCCAGAGGGATACAGCACCTGAGTTTGGGCACAACCAGGAGCCAGCATCAGGAGTTCAGAGCCCCAGATGTAAGAATCATGATCTCTAACAGGAGATGGAAAGGTCATTTAAACTGTTTTAAAGTCGTGCTTGCAATTCTGCAAAGATGTATGATAGGTCATTTTGGATAGGGGAAAGGAGATGCACTTTACTGCACCAGAGGTTCATCCGCCCCATGCGGGATTGGGCAGATCATTACAGTCGGTTTGCTGAAGTGGACCTCACCTGCCTCTTGAATCCTCACCTGCACCATACACCACTATTCCGTTGTCCCTGGTAATACACCGCACAAAACAAAGGGCATTCACCTTTCTGCTAATGTTTGGTCTGTTTTAGCACCTAAGCAGAAAGTCAGCTATTGTAACAGCAGCTTGACAGTAAATATTACTATTCAAAGTCATAAAGATCAGATACTGTATTTAACGTGCTTAAACATGAACATGCTTTAAATTCTCAACCCTCCCAACTCCAGAGCTGTAATCGAGTTAAGAAAGATCACATCTGTTTTCTACTTAACCCAATTTTTTTTCCAGCACTAAAAGATCTTCCTGTAGGAAACTAAACATATTACTTATGGTAGATAACAAGGGGTAATCTGCAATTAGACAGAAATATGTTTGATTCTATCAGTGGTAAAGGCATAAGCAAGTAACAGGCTAAGAAAGAAGCACAGCAAGAAAGCCAGAGCTAACCAGTAAAATATCTGGATTACGTTTCTCTGTTTGTAATTGGACAGAAAATACTGGTCATCTATTTATTCAAACAATTCCAGGTTACAGTGGGGTCAGTGCCAGATACTTCAGGACACTGATTATAGGGCAACTCATTACAGAGGATTCAACATGCCCAATTTACAAGACAGAATTAATTCTGAGCAGTCAAATTATTATTTTTTTTCCCCTAGAATTCATTTTCCCCAAAATTCTCCCCCACCCCACCTCCCCTCCGGTTATTAGACATTAGGACAACTATCAACATCCTTTCATATTAGTAAAATTTACTATGCTACTAATTATCACAAACCAGAGCTGCTTCGGTCTGTTCATAGCAAATGCTATCAACGTTTGTCTCAAATGTTTTCCGTAGTTCTGGATGGGTATATTTTTCTCTATCCACTTTCCCAAATTTACGCTTACTCCAATTAAAAACATCCCCAGTTTCCCCAAACGTCAGCATCGCCTGTAATCCCGTACAGCATTCTACGCCTCCTTCAGAGCAGAAATGGTCAGCGAGTGCGTTTGAGGGATGCCGCGGCGCCCGCGCTCCCTTCCAGAGGTGATGCTAACTCTGTGGGCAGTTTCTGGGCTGACACTGACATCTAGTGGGGTTGGTACCTCCTGAGTACGCCTGAACCACAGCCCGTCTTCCCACCACATGTTTGCTATACAAGATCAGTTTCAACACTGGGCACGTCTTCACCTGCCACTCATTTTTGCCCGCGTTACTGTTTTGCATCTAGACATTTGCACTTAGAGGTAAATGCGTGATTTTCATTCCTTCGCAGGAGTTTGAAGATGGCATTTTTAATCAAAATACCCCTGAACACATGAAATACAATCCCGGGACTCTGTGCTGTCATTCAGCTCTCCAAAATGATGACAAAACCTTCCACTTGCTAAAGGCAGAGAGGTCAGATTTGGTTTAGAGTACAAGGAAAGGGTTCTACCCTCTTTGTATGCAGTTCCCTGGACACGACCAAGGAGTGAGCTAGTTTTGGGAAGTGAACGTGACATCACCTTTGGAATACAGAAACCATGTAAACTCTTTATGATGACAGGGGAGTTGTGGCTTTCTAAACGCAACTAACACGTAGCTACAATCAGCAAGGGACTTACACGCGAGCCCACGGGGATCCTGTGTTTGCTATAAAGCATGTTGAGTGTCAAAAAACTGCTTACAAAACCACAATTACACAGGCAATACAATCCCAAAGCTTTCAGCAACACTGCTAAATGAAGGAAATCATCACTCAAGGCTTCATTATCATCTCCCAAATTACTTATGCATAACAAAGACCTATCATATTGGACCAGTCAAGCTTTCCATTTAGCATAATTTTTTCTGCCACTCAGTGAAGCAAAAACCAGATGGTTTGGGAAAAAGAAAAGTAATTTTTATCTCCATCATGTCTCTTAACCCTGGAAAAGAAAAGTGAGGTAAGACCGTACAGTAATAAAAGTAGCATGGGGTAGCTACTTTGCAGTACCGCGTGGTATTCCCATGGTAAACCCCAAGACCTCCCTACAAACAAGGGAGCCCTAAGTCAGCAGGATTACTCAGTGTAAGGACAGGATTGGGAGCAGAGGCCCAGATAGCTCTTTGTTTACGACCAAACCAGGGAATCTAGACAGGCCTGGAAAAAAGTCGGATAAAGGCACTGGAATTCAACTGTGGATTCACTTGTTTCACTGCAATACCCAATAGGATAACTTCACTGTGTTTAGGTTAAGTCCTCAAACGCAACCACCCCATGGTAATTCTAAGCTGTTTTTGTTTTTGAACCTATACATCCATCTCAACACTCCTGCCTGGATTAGGCCAGCTCAAGTCCACAGGGCTAAAGTTCAGGCCGTCACCATAGAGCACTACGTAAAATACAGCAAGAGTCTCTTCTTGGCTCACTCACCGTGAAGAGGTTGGATCGGCGCTTGGACTGTTTACGGACAGGAGTTGGTGTGTTGGCAGTGGGAGGAACATCAATCCGTAGCTCCTTCTGGCTGGTGCTTGGAGTTGATGGGACAGAGGAGGAATAATCACTTAAACTCCCTCCTCCATTACTGGTCTGCAAGGATTAAAGTTAGTTTTAAACAGTGATACACTGCTTTCAAGAAACTACAATCCACAGTTGTATCTTATTTAGCCCTGATATGCAAGAACAGCAGCCTAAGCTCAGGAACACAGTGGGACCACCCTACTGCCACTTTTCCACACATTTCTATTCCAAGCTCTTAAATATTTTCCCTGCCAATTTTTTTATTTTTTTTTTTTTTTTTAAACTTAGTTTTGTTCACATGGCAGGCACAAGTTCATTCCACACCATGTACCTTTAACTGGATATAAACAGCTTCATTTGTTTTGCTGGGGTACGAGTAAGTGAAACACTGGGGAAATTCTGCAAATTTTGTTTTTTCTACTTCAAAATTGCTAACCCAAATTCTGCATCCACCCTAATTAAAGATACGGTGTGCCACAGAAATGCATAGCTGGACTTAGTCCTAGTCTGGAGACATCAGTTCACTGAGACCTAATCAAGAAAGTGAAAATAATTCAACATTGTACCATGGCTACAACGGTGACAGGTAGTTCCCAACACATTTGCTGAAGCCATTGGTACAGAGATACAATAATTTAAAGGAAAATATTCTAATTTATTCAGTGTAGCCAAAAATGTAAAGTTACAGCGAAGTCTTGGGGGAAAAAAAAAATTGGTGAGCCTATAAAACAATTAATGAATTGAGGTAACAAGTTACTAATAGCAGGAGGATGAGGAAACCAGACAGTGGGAAGGACCAAAAGGTGATTAGGAGCCAAGTCTTTGTTGATTTTTGTTTTCTTTTTATTCTTACACATAACATAAATGAGTACCAAAAACATCACTAAAAAGGATGTGGAAGTAGTCTGGAAAGACAAAAGGACAGATCTTTGTCCTTTCAGACACAAGTACACCCTCTGAGGCTACACTGTACATGCTGGGGCAAGGCACAGGGGGGAAATTCTGCATGCTGCTGACAGAAGGGTCACCAGAAGAGCAGCAGTGGGTGAAGGGTCTCGACAACAACTCACACGTAACATATGGGGGGTGGGGTGGGGGGAGGGATAAAGGTGTGCAGTGCACACAAAAAGGAGAAAAAACATCTTTAAAGCAGCCAAGTTGGCTAAAAGCAGGGAAAGAAGTTAAGAGGGTATTTCCAGGTTGCCTGAAGAGAAGAATTCTCCCATGACACTTAACCCGGTCCTTGGTCTCATATTAATTGTTATCGGTAGGAATTCACCAAGTGAAGTTGCTCCAAAGGAAAAGCAGACGCCCGATGTCTACTCTGCCACGTCACTCCTACAGCAGCGACTGGTCCTACAAGCTGCCGTACAGGGGAGGCACCAGCAGCATGATGGGACCCCTCAGACCCCGTGGAGGTCAGCATACGGACCAGGATCTCAAGCTGCAAGCAGTTGAGATGAAACCTCTAAAGGGGAAGTAGGAGATAATCTTTTATATCATCCAGTGGAAGCCTCTTCTAATCATTTCAAGCCCTCTTCTGATTCTTCCAGCTTTTCCAAATTGCATTTTTTAACTTGTAAATTCAAGGAGCAGAGGATAACAAGGAAGCAGCTCATGTTTGGGCTGAAGGGCCAATCGATATGGTTACAGATCCAGGAACACAACTTCTAAAAGTCACTGTTTCTCTAACATGTTCCTCAGCTCATTTCTTGTGACAAAAATAGGGCTGACAATATAGCAAATGAGTTTTTTGATGGAGAAAGTTCTCCTCTTCCCCTCTCTAAACACATATTATAAAGGACATGACATTTCATCTTCCCGTCAATCTGACTGAACGGGCAAAGCGAGGACGATTGGAAGCCAGATATAAGGAGACCAAAGTAACAGAGGAGCCTCAGAGAGCTTTTCTGCAACACGTTCAAGTGCCCAGAGGAAGTAGCAAGCAGAATCTGAAGACAGTCCAAGTGTATAAAACAAAGAGATGAAAGAACGAGAGCTGAAATGATCGTTTTCAGTGTCTTAACAGAATGGTAACAGTGGAGAGATCAACCTGGGAAGAAGTGACCTTAATTTACCCTGCTTTTGCTTTCCCTGTCTCTATGGTACCTTGCCAAGACACCAGGGAACACACCACATAGGGGAGAGCAAATGGCCTGCACCAAGACACACCAAGCCTGTGGAAGTCAGAGATTACCTCTCCAAAGAAACACAGGAAAGACTTGCATGAAGAAACCTTGAAAACACATGTACTGAGGCCAAAGCAATCGCCAGAAGTCCAGATAGCTGAAGACTTTGAAAACGAGTACTCAAACCACTGGGCACATGAGAGACGAGGGGATACAGAAGTCTTAAAACATGGCTGACAAAAGAAGGTGTGGGAGGAGAACATCTGGAAACTCAACAACCACAAAACAGCATTAGGGAAGGAGACCAAAGACACAGGCGTCAAGGAACAGCTTTCAGACTTGAATGGTGAGGACCTGCCATCCAGTCTGCCATGACCAAACCCAGCTGGGGTGGGGAAAAGAGGGAGAAGAAAATCTCAAGAAACAACCATTAATGGGAAAAGGCACTGAACACATTTAAGATTAAAACTACGCAGCTGCAAGGCTCACTTGAGGAGGAAAAAAAAAAATGATTAATAAGTGATGAAGGTGGTGGAGAAAAAGATGCCAACAGGGTTATGCCTCAAAACACTCAGAAGGTGCCTCTTCTACAGAAAAGAGAGGAAAAAGGCAAGAAGGAAAGGCTCAGGTGTTGTGTTTGAACCACAAGCCACTGAAAATAAAAGGCTGTAGCTACGTTCTGTTTAATAATACTGATCAACTTGACACCTGTGCATCGCCACCTTTTCAAACAAAATTAACAATAAACAGATTTCTACCCTAAGTGCCTATTTCCCAAACACAGCACGTAAAGGATTCCCTACATTTTTACCTTCTTTATCTTCTGCCATCTTATAGCACCACTTTTTCACTTTTTGCAGTGAGGCACTGTCTCCTGGATTCTTAAGTGATATGTTTTCCAGCAGTAACCCCTAACAGAAAACACACACGTGCTGGGCACCTCCCAAAGACAAATGTTCCTATGCAGGCAGTTTCCATAAAAGAAGTCCTGCAGGCTATGTCCTTCTTCACACACACACCAACCCCACTGGATTTCCAGCCCTGTAAATAAAATTCTGAGGTGGTTTCAAAATAATCCATGTCAAATCCACTGGCTGAGGGAAAAAAAACCCCGAAGTTAACTGTTACAATAAAAGACTTAAGGTGGAAAACGTTAATGTTTCCACAGTTAAAAGCATGGCTACCGATACCGAACAAGCTCCAACTCCTACCGAGGGTGAAAATAACCAGCAAACATAGATAACTACATGGCTGCTCTGAAATACCTCAACAGGAAGAATGGGTTTGCCAAGCAAGAGCTCAGATATGGCTTCCAAGTTCCAGCCTGCACAGAGAGGAGCACTGAAAATCGCAACCAGACACGCACTTGGCAACCGTACTCTTGGTAACACCCGAACCAAACGCACCGCTGCAGGAAACGAAGGCTGGTGAGCAGTCACTATCGGGCTGCTGGCTTGCGTCAAATCCAAATCTAGGGACCTTGCCTTACTAAGACTGTAGACAGCAGTTTCCTGCCATCGGTATGCAAGCATTGAATAGCAAGTTCACTGGAGTGAAGTACAGAATTTAGGACATGTGGCAGTAACTATAATTCACAGAACTTAATGTTTGTCCCAAGCCATAAAAATCAAGGCAGCGAATGTGAAGAACAACCTTCCTTACGTCACGTGTAACCCAACACGTATCAAATACAAACCCATTTGCTGACTACACAAACTGCTCAAAGTTGTGGCAGTCAAACCCAATCAACTAAACACTCTAATACCCATTGGGGCATTATGCAGCTTAACATTACCTTTCAATCAAGTTTTTCCACAGAGCTGCTCTCAAGACTTGGACACACCTGAGACGTCAGCATAAAGGGCCATTTCCGAGTCACTGCTCTAACCAGAGTCACAGCAATAAGGGACAGAGGTCAATCCAATGACTCCAGGTAGGGAAACTATTAGCCTCAGCAGAACCATTTACACAGATACATCCCTGTTTGGCTTTCTGGGGTGACAGATTTTCCTGTCCTCATTACAGCAGAGTGCCCATTCTCAAATGTGCTCAGCTCATGGACATGAACAGTACAACCTTGCCTTTCCTTCCCGCTAGGAAGACACACAGCCTGATAGTGGTCAATGAACTTCAGCACACCGTTCGAGAAAAGCCTCAAAGTCTTTCATTTCGGGGATATGTTATTTCTATTTTCCTGTGTGAACGGCCAATACTCCATTTACAGAGATGTCTACCTTCAGTATCTATACAGGCTCCTGGCTTGGCTGCCACAGACAGATGCTGTAAAAAACTCGAGGTCGTGGCAGTCAGGACAGGTTTAGCAGAATATTGTCACTACACTATTATCAGACAAGAGCAACTGAGATGAAGGTATCAGCCTGGCATAATTTGACCAAATCAGTCCACTCAAAGGCAGACACTGCCAGAGAAAGCACTGCAGCCTGTAAGGAAACTCCTGGCAGTGCCTCATTAAAAAAAACAAAACCAAAACCAAAACCCTTTGTAAACAATGTCCAGGGTTCTGTGATGAAAAAGGATTGGATCAAGTCAAATCCCACACTTTCAAAGCTTTTACATATTTCAGATTTCCTTAGTAAACGAAGCAGCGAGGAATTTACCTGGCATGACAGGATCTCAGCAGTGACCTGCATTAAGCAAAGGTTGGACCTACCCTTGTATTTGCACAGGGCACGTTCACGAACGGCCATCCACAAAGTTCGCAAAATATTCACCTTATCTCTTACATTATCTGGCATTGCCAAATGATTCATAAAGCTCACACAGTACAAAGGTCAGGCCAAACCACTAAACGAGAACACAGGAAGAACAAAGCTGAAATTTTTCTTCTTGACAAGTAACCCGATGCAAAGAGAACCAGTGTTTCTGTCTGCTTGCCAGATATACCAGGACACCCTCTGGAAAAATCTTCTTGAACCACTGCTTGAGGAGGGAATGAAAGCAGCAGGTCCTACTTCTACAACAAGCAAGACTCTGCCAGAGCTTCAGGGAGCCTGGGAACAGTTGGACTAAAGCAAGCCTTGATCAAAAGCACCGATTACATACCCTGTGACGGAATGCATTCGGTGTCTGCACCTTCTGTTCTTGGGAAAGCAGGGAAAAGCCTAGTTCTGCAGAAACACAGAAGCCTCAAAGAAGATTCTTTTACTCAGGACATGTTTTTCTTAGTCAACTTGTGCATGATTTTCCTCTTGCAAATCACAGTATCTGAGCCTTTCACCTGAAAACATTACAGGTGGGAGTGCAATTTATCCAAGGGATTTTGGTGATACACAGCTACACACATGACAGATCAGGGAGGAAACCATTCAGCCCTTGCCTCTGCAGAAGCCAGAAAGCTTTGAGCATGCTGCTGTGGAATACAAATTTGACAGCAGATTTCAAACCTGGGTGCAGGTAAATGACTCCAGAGGTTTTGTAAATCCAGCCCTCCACAGTACGACCAAACTGTCATGTAATGATTTTATTATTTTCCCATATTTAGCAGTTTAACCTCATCCTTTGGGACACATGAGAACTTGTCCATCTCAGGAGCTTTTGCCTTTCTCATTGTAACAGCAAGGTAGAGGAAAAAGCAGATCTGGCCTGACCAAAGATCACCAAAAGAATCTGAAGACAACTCCTGAAGATGAAGTGAGCTGGCACACTCAGAAGAAATCATTGCAATGACATCACCGATAACATTTAATTAACCAAACATGAGAGTAGGCTTTAATACCAGAGCAGCAGGAACTGCGATATGAACCGGACCATCTGAACGATCAAGACTGAGCCCGAAGTTTAAGAGACCTTAGAAAGGAAAAGGTAGCAACAGGCACAAGAAAAACTACCCAGGGACATAACTGCGGTCCTGTGAAGATAAAAAAAAGGAGGGAAAAATACAGCAACAGATGCACTGAACTTGAACACTGAGAACGCGCTCCCATATACCCGAGTACTGCGTGTGAAACTATGTACATGAATGAAGGGGAATATATACACATACACACATATACACACACACAAAATCCTTATTTTAGATAAACGTTAGACATGACATAGAAATAACCCCATAAATACAAAAGGATTATGATGCATATTGCAATGGCATTAAATACTGTTTTCACTTCTCTTTCAGTTTTTGTTCTGCGATTACATGAAAAAGCAGAAGGAAAAGCTAGTTAAACAACCTAGTCTACTCTTCATTTAAGTGCCCAAAACATTACACCACAGCATCCATCACAAATGACCCCTGCTACAAATAAGATAATTGTACCCTACTATTGAGTGCTTATCCATAATCAGGTCTCATATACAGTAAAATAATGGATGATTAAGCTGACTGCACTTTGCTTTTAATAGTTTAATTTACATATTTAGACGACCGTGCTGCAGTAAAAACTTTATGGAGGCATAGCGCAAGCATAAATAATGCATCTTCACAGATTTGCAGCAGGTAGTAGGAAGCAAGCTTACGTGCTAGCCACATCCCAGCTGCAGTTTACTAAACGGTACGTTAAGCTGCATACCTTTCTCGGGTATAACACAGGTCTCCTAGGAGAGTGACACTGCTGGCCAGGAAACATCTCTTTGCACAGCAGTCCATACGTGTAACGATTCTGTGGGTGACCTTACACAGCAGCACTCACTACTCACTCAGGGAATACTTTCAACCTCAGAGCACGGAAGGTGTGTGTGTCTGTCACAGCAGCGTACGTGTAGTACAAGCAGGTGTGGAAGTACCTGTAGTGCAAGTGCAGGCACGCATGGCGATGACATGGTGCCATTTCAATCCCCTCTCACATCAGGACATAAGCCAGCTAAACTCCAGGAAAGACAGCAAGTGCAAAAATACAAGCAGACTGCAGGTTTCAAGAAGTGCAGTAGCCATCAGTAAGCCAGCTTTTCCTTTTACCTTCAAAACCACAGTCCACAGCCCACACTGCTGGGGAGTCCAACCTGGAACCTCCACATCATCAATTTGTCTGAAGAGGGGCCCGAAGTCCCTCGCACAAACACCAACCACAGGTGATGTGCCGGGGGATTTTCAGGTGTTGTTACAACAGCGTAAACTTAAACGCAGGCACAGCTCAGGTAACTACCCAGCAGGCTATCCATCGCGGGGCTACCTCACACGGTTTTCTGATGTCTCTCGAGCTCAGGCGGAGTGCGCTGAGGACCAAAGGTGGCACCCACCTGAACACCCTCACGGACAAGATGATCTCCACTTTCAGAGTCAGGGCAAAGAAAAGAGCCCTTTGGAGCTGCTGGATATCAGCACTATTCTTGTAGATTAAGTATCAAACTGCATCACTAAACAGCCTTCCTGATATGCCAGGTGTAAAGAACAAGCATTAGGGAAAGGGAACGCCTACACAGTTTTGAGATAAGGGGAACTCAAGCTCTCTGAAGGAAGATTTAGCATTGTCTAAAACCATATGTCTAGAAAGACGGGCAAGGGGTGGTGCGGAGGAATGGAAAAGTGGGACAGAGATGGGGAGGACACAAGATACTGGTCTGTACTCCCCCAGTGTGGATTTCTTTTTGATGTCCAAAGTAGAAAGACCTATCCTGAGATGCCCTGTGGTGGATAAGAGACCTTCAATACACTAACCAACACTTCTTCCTCTCGAAACAACCCAGTCTACCTCCTGAAGAGGTGTTGAAAAAAAAAACCAGAAGGCAAGCTGCTGACTGAAGTCCTTGTCAATGCATCAGCCAGATTAATCGTCTCCTAGCAAAATATAAGCAATATTGCACCATCGTTCTTGTTGACAGAGTATACAATAGTTCTGTCCATCACGAATCATGAATGACATCCTTGGGTTTGAGGATAAAATCCTTGGCATGCATTCTGTGCTGCCCTAAAAGCCAACATATGCATGGAAAGTACTCGCACCAAAGGGTATCGACTCTGGCTATCAAACCTTTCCAAGTAAAACCCTCACCTTCACTGACGTGAGTCATTAAAAACTCAGAGAAGGAAAAGAAGCAGCAGCACCTGCGGCAAACACAAGTGGATTTTGCTGCTGGAATAGGAAGCATCTCATTCTGTAAAATAGGTCCTTGGAAATACACAAGGGTATGAGTGTAGACGTATCTGGGAGCATATTCTGGAAGGTGACATTCCCTAAGTGTTCACCACCCAGGACTACTGGACATGAGTATAGATATGCATCCAAATACACAAACAGGTCTGTCACCATTTGAAAACTGAAACTACTGGGTGGAGAAGCCCTTGTTGGTATTAAGCCTTAGAATTTCCCCCAGAGTATGGTAAGAACTAGACTGGATGGCACTTTTCCATTTTTTCTTTTTTTCCCTTTCTCTAAAGCCTAAGCTCTTGACTGCAGAGTCACCTGGAGAGTTTGCAGGAGTTCGATCACCAGTGTGATCCAACCAGAGAAGGAACAATGTCTCACTTTATCTGAAGTGATCTGTGTAACCACCACTTCTGAAGGGCCTTCACTCCTGTGGAGAATGCAAGTGGCAGGGCACTGTCATGATAACATTTTTGATTCATGGAGGAAATCTTCAGTGAAGCATCATTACGTCAAAAGAGATGTTCTAAAGGGCAAGACACCAGCCAGTCTTCCAGCCAAGATCAGAGATGGTGAATCTTCCCCCAGATCATCTTAAACTTGGAATTGCAGTTGCAAAGTTCTTTGAAGTCTAGGATAAGGATTCAGCTTCCTTTCCTTAAACAAGGTCGTACTGCCTTTAAGTGCAGCACAAAGGCAGTAAGACATGAAACAGATTTATGGTCTATACTCTTAGGCAAGACATCAGTCTCAGAAGACAAACATCTTTGACTAGTGTTGCAATTGCCCCGTTAGATAATTATGCCAGCTGGTAAAGGAAGGACATTATTTCATGTTTACTGAAGCAGACTGTAGGGTTTCTTATCACAAAAGCTACCTCGTCTGGATTTTCCCGAACAGTCCTTATCACTGGCAAGAAGTCTGCTGTATAGGTGAAGTACCTGTCTAGAATTTGGCACTTGTTGTTGGCTTCCGAACTGGTCGTGGGCAGGAAATTGGTGAGAAGCCAGACATTTGATGTTCTTTAATCAAAGAAGCTTCATTATGAAGGGTAACATAAACTGCTTTAAGAACATGCAGTACACAGAGATGCACCAGGCTGAGATTAGGTTATGCAAAGCATCACCTGTGCTCTTTAGGAAGTCTTGAAAGACTACACCATCATTATCAGACCTAGTAAACTAGGTCCTTCTTGGATCCAAGAGTAAGATCAGTACTAGCAATGATGTCATTTGTTCTCCATACTTCTGTGCCAGTCCATTTCCTTTCACCACTGAACAGGATGGGTCCCAGTAGCACTAACAGCTCCTAGAGGCAGCATCATTCCTCTCGGTCTACAAGTATGAAGGCACACAACCATTTGGAAGAAAAGCATTTCCCACAAAGGGTGAGTTCCGAGTGCTTGTGGCAATGACCTGATAGTGGCTGAGGAAACTTGGTCACTGTCACACAGGACAAGAAAGGGAAGAGTCTCTTCCATGGGAGGAACTTGTACATTCACCAGAATGTGCCAGGGTTCTTCACGAGTCATGTGCCTTAGCACCTGCTTTAGAAAGGGGGATCTCAACTTCAGCATTTTCTTTTGGCATAATCAGCAGAAGCGAGATAGACAGTTTGAGGTTGGTATCTGCGAAGCCCAAACTGGCACCTGCATCTTCCAAGTTACCCCAATGGTAGCAGTTTGCGCTAGGGCACAGAAAGAGACCATTCACTGGGCAGAGAACCACCACAGCCTTCATCCTGTGGTGTAAATCTAAACGGAGCAACCTCAGAAGACAATAACATATCAAATAGAAAAAAAAATCACTAAAAAAATAAAACAAAAACCACCCCAGAACAAACCAACCAACCCCAAAAAAAACACCCCAAACAAACAAAAAAACATTTTCCCCAAAGACAGAAAATTCCTTCACTCTACTGCTTTTTGTCAAAGACATTCTCAGTGTGGGAGAAAGGTCCACAGGAAAACCAAAACCTGACATGGGAGGCTCAAGACTGCAACATGACGTTAGAAGACATTATTGGCATATTATTGACTTGAGAGAGAAAAACACACCAGGAAAGCTGGTAGCTGGTGGGGATCAGACACTTCAGACTGCTACAGGGGAAACCTTTGATCTTAAAGGCCTTTTCCAACCTAAAAGATCCTATGATTCTGAACCAGGCTACAGTTCTGGCTACAGCCTGTTAGAGGCAATATGATGGCCCTATACGTCCACCTGCCCAGAGCGCACAGCGGGTGCACAATCCGCCCGGCTGCAAAGGTCTGGGATAGAGTTAGTGTACATCCTAACTGTGAAGGCACACTGAGATTATCACCTGACACTAGAAAACAGAGATACTGAGGAATGGCGTCACAAAGGAAATACAGGAGAGTGTGTTAACATACGTGGGTAAAAATTGTGGAAGTGAGAAAATTTTGGTATTAACCCCATGTTTGCAAAAAAAACCATCAAGGCCAGCAGATGTTGCTGCCACAGATGAAGGCAGCAGTCAGTTTTGGTTTTACACGTAGTATCTGCAAGTCAATAGTAATGCAGCTCGCTGTGCCGCTCAAAGGGAATCACTTCAGTTGAGCGCAACAGGCAATTACAACTGCGCACAGTGCTCACAAATGCAAAATTCTAGCACGTTAAGCACTGAGATGCACCAGCTATTACCGCTCCGCACACAACCGAATGAGAGCAATAACCAAAACCACAGCGAGGTAGTTTTAAAACTCAGTACGGCAAATGCTGCTATTGTAACAATTGGTCTGCTTACAACAGCAAGCAGCTGGGCATAAATCAGTACGATCAAAGATGCCTTTAAGAACCAAACTACTTTACTGCAGCACTTTCTTGAAACAAAGTCAAGCCAATTAAAAAAAAAAAAAAAAAGATTGCTTCAGACTACTGATACCTTTGGAAAAAATGCCAATCCCCTATCACGCAGCAGAAAGAGCCCTGGCACCGAACACATCAGGTAACAACGGTTCCTTTTTCAAGCAAGCATTAATTGTAATCTGTACCTGGCTGATATGTACAGCGGAAACCTGGGCAGAGCACACGGATGAGTGGCTTGGGGAGTTCGGTAGAGATTTGCAGGGTCCAATGGAGAGCTGCTGTTTCTTCCTTGTTGCGACGATCTTCTGAGCAACTACAGGGACAAAAAAAAACCACACATACAGGCAGGTAAGCTCCAGCACACACGGGAAAATACGGTATGTCAAAACCACACAGAACGCTCAATACACAAAATGGGGTTTTCCGCTGCCAAAGCTTGCGCGAAAAACCGACTGGAATACATCCCACTAAGATGACAGATGTTGCTGTTCCCCATTACGCCCCATGTGAGACTCCCGCTCTGTTCTCCACATGGACAAAATTGCCCCAGAACTCTCGCTCCACCAGACAAGCACCAGAGAACCAGTAACTTCCAAGCAGGAGGGGAAAAAGTCACATGGAGAAGATACAAAAAGCAAGACCAGAAATGCTATAACGAGTGCACTATATGCTTATAATATCAAAGTTAGTGGTAGTACACATTTTGCATTCTTCTTTGGGACGTTCTCCTTGCAGTCAGAAGACAAACACGAGCAACACTTGACTAACAATCTAGGTCAAGCACATCTCAGTGCTATTAACTAGTGCGTTCCTGGAAGGCGTCCCACGTCCCAGAGTGAAGGTTCATTAGGAAACCTGTCACTCCCATTCCAAGCAGGTGTAGTTTACAAGATGACATGTGCTCTCTGCTGCTGAGGAATGAGGTGGGACTTAATGAAGTCTTAATTACCAGCCACTGTATCAGGACAATCACTTTGGGGAACCACAAGATTAAAGTGTTTGGAATGAACGACAATGAGAATAATAAAACTGATAAAGGGTCCCTGACACAGAAAACCTGGATTAGTGGTGCCACACATCACATCCCATTCAAATCCTTTATGGAAAGAAGCTATGTTGCAGTTCCTAGGTTTAGCTTTTATTAGTTCGGAGCTGGGAAAATGCCCAATTTATTTTGCCATTTATTGAGAAATTTTGTAGAACATGTGAAGAAAAGCAGCATTTATCAAACAGACACTGGGATCAGTTAATGTCTCTACATACAGCTTACCAGACTCATAATTAGAAACTGAAACAAAACTGATCTGAAATGGAGCCACTTCCCTGACTCTCCTCTAGTTTTTCAATTTAAAATAGTATAACTATCCCAGAAATTCGTTCTGTGATACACTGGAAGTTTAGTTCATTTGACTATTCAGCTGAGGCCTCTAGAAAGAGCCCTTTGTCAGTCATAAATACTTAAAACCAAAATAATTGACACTACTGTCACCTACCTTCTGGGTCATGAATTAAAAAGTAAACAAAGTTTCAGCCTTCAGAAACAGAGATTTTGATTAGGCACTCAACTAGATACTACTAACTGAATTGAGCTTCCTTGCCTGCAGTAGTCTTCACAAAGTGAAGCACTTGGCAAAACTCGTGTAAGGGAGTCTGTAGTCTCTTGCACCGTCTCCATCAAAATGGACCAGGGGGGCAGAATGGCAACAATTATTGGCACCTACTTAGAAAGTCACACAGAAACTTGTAATTAAACTAACAGTATTCAATCCGTCATGTTCAGAAAATATAAAAAGGTTTTACGTAAATTCCAAGATTATTTTTCCTCAATACATTATAACACAGGCAGAGGTATTGTTTAGCAGTGTAAGCACACAATTTATTCTCAAATGAATGCAATTTTAATAAGAAACTGGTCTGTGGCTTATGTTTTTCATGTAAATGAATGATGGCATAACCATGATTTAGTGAGAATACACTGTATAAAAAATGGCTTGCATATATGAAGAAGCAGCTTCATTAGTTACATCCCACCTCCAATAGGCCTCTTATCATCCTGAAAGGATGATATCAATTAATTTATCTTCCCCTGGCATATTGATCATAACCTTCATCAGCTAATCATGTTTAAATTACAGAGGAATATCGCAGCACTCTGTCATTTCAGACCCATTGGTTTATTGATCTGGAGCCTGGAAAGCCATATATTAAAATATTTTAGAAGACATTAGTGAATGCAGAGAGCAAACCGAAGGTCAGATTTTAACACGTGCACATGGATTTGTCTTCATCATATGCGGTGAAGACCTAAATTAAGACCAAAACAGAATTAAACCCGCACATGAATGAAAACTACCTTCTCAGCAAAGGCTTCCGCTCTCACACGGAAGAGGTAATTAGTCAAGGAAAATGTTTACTTCTTTCCTTCAGTGTGAATATACGTGCTTTCAATCTGAACATCGGTGTGTTCGTAACATCACATTAACGTGCATAATGCAGCCCTGCCAAATCATCGCTCTAGGAAGGCACATGGCAAACTCACCTACTCAAACACACAGCCTGAATGCCAAGTGCTACACAAGCAGACACTAAAAAAATAAACTTAAAGAAAAAAAAAAACAACAAAAACACAAACCACCAGAAACTGTTACTCTAGAAATACACAGATTAGCATATAACTACAAGTGGGACCAGCAATGCACAAAGCAGCTGGAAACTAAACCTTACACAGAGCAGCACAAAGGGTAATTCATCTTGTAAAAAAAATGCTAAGATAGCAGCCGAAGATCCAACATTACCTCCTTAAAACTGTGCTACCAATTCTAGAATAGACCATTCTTATCCTCAAATTTCTTAGCTTTTCCGTCCGTTAGAAAATTCATGTGCCCCCTAATGGAAATCCCCTTCTGAGCTGCCAAACCTTCCCAATTCCCCCTCCATTTCGGCAACAAGTCTAACATCCCCCGCCAGAGCACGATTCCTCCTGCCTCTCCCCTCTCTTCATTAGGCAACCCGCTCTCCTTTGAGACACCAAACAGTTTTTGCTTCTTTCACTGCAGTCATGCAGCCGTCACTCCATAATTAGATTGCATTCAATATTCAAGTGCTCGGGGCTACTTGCCCTCGGATACGATGGTGATACGAGCTTCAGAAGTACCTAAAGGAGTACCCTGACCCTTCAAAGTTTGCAACATATGAAAGACGTGACTGATCATCTGTGGGGCAATCGCTGGACTGTCAAAAGACCTACTGTGCTCTTTCTAAAGCTGCCTTGAGAGAAGAGATGAAACCTAAATCTTGCCCATCAGAAGTCAATGAAAGGGGTTCAGCGCATATCTCCTCAGCAGTGCTGCTGCAAATTCACATTTTCTACATCTTCTATTCCAGAGAAGAAAGCCCTGAAATACACAAAACTTAAAATGGCTGGCACTGAAAACCCCACAGATCTGCTAACTCCTGCTGCTGACATCTTCAGACACAGTAGTTAGGGAGGGGGAAAAGAAAAAAAAAATACACTTAAATGGTTATGTAGCAAGAGAGAAACACACCATAATTATAAGAACTACCACCAGATCCACAGAACAGCCACGCTACATCGGTCATTGGGCCCCAAAACCCTTTTCTGTCATTACATCTCTGTCGGGACTCAAATCGAGCACTCGTTAGTGGCGGTAGGAAAAACCCTTAAACCGACACATTTGGTTTCCCCAACTCCAACTATACACAGGTTAACACTGGATCTGTGAGCAGCTTTGGAGTACTCCTGGATTGGAATTTGTCCATGAGCGTGACTTTTGTATTTCCCAAGAGGCAATACCATCAGAGCAGGTCAGGCAGCTGAGTGGCTGGGTGGGACCTCTGCAAAAAACATCCAGCAAAAATACTGCTCTTCAGGAAAGCTTGAGGTGAGCTACAGCCGTACGTAAACACCTTTTTACCATTACTGGAGGCCAACTAGTGCACCTCATTAACCCATTTAAGGCTACTCGACATCAGAATCTTCAGATTAATACTGAAGTACCTGTAATTGCATAGTCAGTCCAGAGGAAGCCACACAATTACAGCAAACATCGTCCTATAAAGTGAATAGAGAATGCAAGAAAGCTGAAATATTTTGGCCACAGAGCCTTCAGGTTCCATCTCATCCCAAAGATGACTCAGGGCTTCTGAATGTAACATAAATATACTTGCTAAGATCCGTTTCTAAAACAGACGGACACGTACGTAATCTATGTGGCAGGTATCAGAAATAATCAAGATAGTGATGAGCATTCTGGCTATTTTAAAAAAATCAATGGCATTCTCTCTACTTTTCTATACCCAATGAAGACATCAACTCCTGAGAGATTTTCATTGTGAGCCATCTATCTGTAGTATGAAGAGCTAAACGAAATTTATTTGCAAAGTCAAGAACTGTTCTGCAAATAAACAAGGATATGCCACGGATATTTGGAGTCGTAAGCCAGGAGAATTTATGTTTAGCAAATATTTGGTCTCTGGGGAAGACCGATGTGTTTCTTACACATTTAAACTTAATTTCATGAGCGAGAATGACTGGGAGCTGTATTTTGCTTTAAGGCCTTGTTAACGGAAAGCATGTGAAATTCCTGGTCTGCAAGATGAATAAAATGTCCAAGTTTAGACAGAAAGCTCTTGACTTCAATGCCTCTTCTTCCATGCCTGACCTGGCTCACCAAAACAAAATTAACCTTCCCACCCCCTGCCACTTTCATCTCAAACCCTACTTTTTGTTAGTCAAACTACTCGTTGGTAAGCAGCCTCTACTAACTCCTCGCGGGTTGGTTTCTTGGGAGGACCGTACCACTAGGCAGGCGAGCTCGGCGGGCGAGCAGTCTCTCAGCCGTCAGGCAAGGTTCCAGCACTCCCGCTCAGATCTGCATCGTTTCCATTTGCACATAGGAAAAAATTCCCCGCACACTAATTCTGGCCAAACAAAGCTCTCGACGGCGTGGGGCTGACTATCAGAGGACTACATTCAGTCGCGGGAGGAACAGCGGGTCACCTCCTCTCCCCGAAACCCAGAGCTGTGCCTCCATAATGAACCGACTCCTCTTTGTGCTTGGTTTTGGAGCTAATCACCATTAGAAATACTGTTGCCAGAGTAACTGCTCTGACAGAGTTGTCTTTCCTTGGTTCAAAGGGCTGTTCACATGTCAACTTCTTGTGCAGTGTGAGGCTGCTTTGGCAGGGGCAGCCGGGTCTCCAAAATCTCATTAGCACAGCTTCATTCAAGTATAAGGACAAGAAAGGCAGAGACCTGGGGGGAAAACACTCTTTACAAGAAGTTCAAGACGCAAGGTAAGACTCTCTCATCCTGCTGCACACCTCTTAAAACTGAACGCACAAAGGTACCTCTGCATCGCACGACGGATGTGTTCAGGGAAACCTCATCTAGCCCGAGAGCTGATCTCTCCCCGGTTTTAGGATGGGTCCTGGAACATGTCCAGAGGTGCCAACAACCTGATCACCGCTCTCCTCCCCAGCGGGCAGTGAACAGAGCTACCGCTGCGCCCTCTGCGTTGCTCTTTACCATGGAACAGGTGCAGTAATAAGGGGGAAGACTTCAGCATACAATACCCGTAACATCCGGCGATGTTTCCCTTCACAGTTATTGCCGGCACAAGGGTACTGCGGACTCAGGAGATGCAGGCAGGCTTCTGGAACTACCCCTAATTTAAATCAAACTTGGTTTCTCATAAACACACCCATAAGACCATTTATCTCCGTGGTGTGTCCAAGTGTATGTAAACACCAGGTTGAGTTAAAACCTGCTGCTTTGAGCGGGAGATGGGAAGACAAAAATCACACACTAAATTTTCTTCCACTTACTGACAGGCAGAAAATAGCTTTCAGCTGAAGTCAGAATGCTCATGGCTGACTGACAAACAACAGAAGGGACAAACACTCATGAATACCTATTGTAAACTGCTGGGGGAAAGAGAAATCTGAAAGTTTGCACAAAGATTACCTTTCATCTTAACTCCCCCCACTCATGGATCACTCCAAACGACAAAGGTATCCTTGCAGAAAGGCTCTGTTCAATACATATCACCCACTAGCAGTTTCTGAAAGGTGAAGGATTAGGTTTAAATGAAACCAAAATGCTCTTGTTAATGGTAACAGCCAGACCTATGGGCTTTTTGAAATCCTACAACAAATCTTAACTCTTTTTGCAAACTTGTGGGTTGGAGTAACATTCACAACAATTACTGATTTGACTGCTTTTACAGACCATCAGGAGAACTCTGCCTACAAAAAGCACGCAGTAATAACCCGGCTGCAACTGGTGCTGCACAAGATGCATGTTAAGATGACGACTGATAAGGAAGGCTAAGCAATATATGCACAGTGCTGTGGCTGTAAAAAGGGCATCCCTCGCTGTATAGCCAAAGGCCACAGAGATATCTTTGAGTGTGGGAAAACTCAAAGTTTCATCACAAGGCTTACCTAAGAAATCTGAGCCTTTTTAATTGATAAAAACAATTATTTTTACAGGAGCACAAGGTCAAAATATTTACTTAGTACTTAAAGTTGCAAGGGAGAAAAGGAGCTTCAGAAACATCAGAAAACATCTAACCCTCCATTTTCAAACACCAAGTGTGAGGACAACAGTTAACTCCACAATCCAGCTCAACCCTGCACTGTTAGGGTCCCTCCTGGCCCCGACGTGCTCCTCACGTGCTCCCTCCCGGCCACCCACCTGGTTGTGCTGGAAGATGTGTCAGCCTTATGTTGCAGTTATTCAGGCACGACAGGGCTCTGTGTCTGTGCATGCAGCAGCTAACAGGCTGCTGCAAGCTGCTCTGAACAACCGTCAGGTGAGAACACGCTCCTTCCATGTCCGACACTTCTAACGTCTCTCGCCACTGCCTCATTCTTGTTGATAAACTAACACTTCAACGGACTAATCCTTGCTTTTCAGAAGTATTTTTGCAGTACCAGTAGTGGTCACCATACTTTATTACTGTAACTGCTACAGCACAGAGAAACTGGTACAGCAGAGAGTATCCCAGGTAGCATCTCCAGCCAACACCAACATCAGGGCACCACTACCATTAGATATACCTCCACTAACCCCTGCATAGGTCCTGGTTCCTAAAAAAGTTCCATTAACTTCAACAGAACCTGGTAGGGAGCAGGAAAGGAAAAGTGGAAGACGCATAACTAGTTATAACTGATACATCAACAAGATCACGTCTTACCAGATGAACAACAGTGCCCTGCCCATCAGCCCTCCTAAGGACCGTTTACTTGTTTCATGTGAAAAGCCCTGCCTAAGGAGAACACGCGGTGGGAAGCTAAGCTACACAGCAACCCTAACAGCAGCTGCATTTTGGCTTAATACTGCATGTTTACAATGTGTGCGATAAAGTAAATTTAATCCACAATTACATACTACAGGCGAAGCAGTAATAACTACAAGAGCAAGCACTAGCCACACGTGCTTTTGAATGGGAATCATTAATCTAAGAACCCACTGTTAAGGCCATTGTGCCTGTTACTTTAAATTCAATCCATTATTTAGGCTAAACAACCTTCATACTTTTCCCTTTAAAAAGGAGAGCTGGGCATACCACATGCCAGCTGTAATACAGAAACAAGTTCTGGAATCCTGCAGTATGTGGGCTCAGAGGCAGCAGTTTCTCAAGCTGCTTTCGGGGGAAGGCAGCAAGTATTTGCTTTTGTCAGCAATACAAATTCAACTTTTTCAGACTTAAGAAAATGACAAATGTATTACAGGGAAACTTCTTGCTGGGTCTCAAGGCCAACTCACTGCTCCAGGGCAAGAGAAAATCCCAGCGTCCGCATGCAGCACAGCAGTGCAATCCCTGTACGGTGACAAACACAACCCTTCCGTCCTGCTGCAGGGGACATCTCTGCCAAGGGACCTTTAATGCCAATATGTAAAACCCCCCAAGTCTCATCCTCAGAATTCTTACCCTTTCAGTTCTTTCCAGCAACGATTACCCTCTTCCACATAAGAGGAGCAGGAGCCGATCTCACACTGTATTCCTGTGTGCAAGCACGTCGTTTATAAAGCCGAGGCAAGCAGATGCACTGAACTACTGCACAACTTTGTATGTAGTTGCATGAAATGCCACTTCTAGCTGGAAAACAAGCTTAAGAACTTTTTAACCCAGGTCTTTGCAGTGATCCAGTTTGAGCCACGGTCCAGCAACCTGCCAGCATGAGGTGGTGACGCACAACGTAACAGCCAGAAATCGCTTCAGCCACTTTCCCATGGTGCTGCAAAGCCGTATCTGCAGAGGTGAACTGAATACAACTCCGCTTAATGCTCTAACAGACTATGGTGGGGCTCGACAGGTATTTCACATTCCAAGGGTGGGAAAACGAAGTGCACAGGTACATAAAGCTCTGACCCCACGCAGCAAGAAAAGAGTCAAGCTACCTGACCCCCCCAAAAAAAAAAAGTGGTATCCATAGCGCAAGGCACCAAAAGCATGAGGAAGTTCTACAGGACAAAGTGCTTAGTTAACAAATCTTTACTACTTAAACCACTTGGACTGCACGCACACCCGATACCGGCATTTTTACTGCTTGACCAAAGCACACTTGGAAACGCTGGGCAGTGACATTAACCAGACAGCTTTCACTCTTGCATCGTTGCCCTGTACTCCTCAAGCACCTATACACAATCTCAAAAGAAAAGCTTCCCAAAACAGCCTCCTGGTTACCAACGAAGCAAGGGATTTCACATGAGATGTGCCTCTTCCCCAGTGAGAAGGTGATAAGCAGGAGATGTTTAAACCACTGCATACATTTTAAGTGCTGTTATTCTATTTCTGCTGTACGAAGCTACCTGCTTTTGCAGGTTCAAGAGAATCAACACAGTAAAACAGGGATTTCAATCAAGACAGAGTACAGGAGACATGGTATCAAACAATGCCAATGCCAAAACAAACCCAAGGATAGCAGCTGGCAAGGCAGAAGGTAACGTGCTATTAAAATAGTCGGGTAGGCACAAAGGCATCTCTACCACCGGAAGACAAGCAGCCAATACTTCTGCCTTCTCTTCCCCACCAGGTACTGCTGCCAACAGCAGTGTGATTCCTCCCTGCAGTCTGTACCCGTATTTTCAGGACAAGGAAGAAGCGTCGCTGGCATCGAGCTTGCAGAGCTTTGTTGCTGGAGACTCAGTAACTTCATTTCCCTCACTTCACTCATTGTTATATACTAATTTCTCCATCACTTTTGAAATCACAGTAACTTTGGATACAGCTTTCCACAAGCTTTTAAAATATGTGCTAACTCGGTAATGCTAAATAAACCCACTTAGATTGCTAATCTGGAGAGAAGCTATCACTCCTACATGAGGCAGGTAAAATAACCCAAATAAACGAATCTCTTGGCAGCGTTGATACATGTCTGTTGTCAGACTAAGTTCCTAACAAGAAGCAAAATCCTTCACTAGCTGTGAATGAATACCATACACCGAGAGAGGAGACTGCCGTCTGCGGTTAAGACGTTGCTTCCTCGCGGTACCTTTTCTAATGTAAAGTTATAAAGTAGACAAAAAGCGTATTTAAGATTAATCCAGTGAGAGCTTCAAAGCTGTTCTCAAAATAGGAAGACAAGTTTTAATATAGGATCCAATTCTTACCCGAATTCCCTTTATCTCGTTATATTAAAACAAA
This sequence comes from Eurypyga helias, assembly GCF_000690775.1. Lineage (NCBI taxonomy): Eukaryota > Metazoa > Chordata > Aves > Eurypygiformes > Eurypygidae > Eurypyga > Eurypyga helias. Next base: position 10,790 of record NW_010239070.1, on the reverse strand, counting down.
TTTATCTTCATTTATGTCTCGATCACCTTGTAGGGCTGTTAATTTGCTGGAAATGAAGCTATTGTGTGATCGCTCCCAGTACTTGAAGGATTTAAATGCCGACTGTAGTAAACAGTTACCTTCAGGACAGAACAAAGTCAAGGCTACTCATGTTAATTTTGGAATGAAAAAATATTGCCAGGACAGCCAAGTACACAGCTGTGAAGTCAGAAATACAGCTTCTGCAAAACGTGACCAGTGCAGGATAAGTGATGCTACATGCTCTGCTTAGCTGTATTAGTCTTCACCTGCTCTAACGTGGGGTGTTTAAAACTTTAAGAAATACACAACTGCTTTAATACAGTATCGCTTAAAATAAATTTAAAGTCACACCTTACAGGCATCTTTGATTTTTGGTGATGATTTCACCAAAATACACATCTCAGCTCTCTTTCTCAGAGAGAACAGCTGTTCTTCTTCTACCAGATATGAAAATACAGTTATAAAAAGGATTCAGTATTAAGTATCTCTAATCAATTCCAATATATATATATATTTTCCCCCTCACTGGTAACGATGATTAATGGTGCGTATCACTTATTCCTAACCTTCATGCAAATCATTGTCTCCCCAGATTAGGTAAGCAAATATGCCAATAAATCCACTAGACAATCTAGAAAGCATCAGGCATCTAAAATTTAAAAGTAAACCTGCGTTTTCCTCACTACTCAAATTACGTGGCAAGAGGAAGCACACGCATGGCTTGGGCTTTTGTAAGGCAAACACTGTCCAGCAGAGTGGTAAAGAATTTTGCACATGGATTTACCCAATCAGTAAATCATGAAGCTTTGTTGATCTTTCCATTATGATGAGATCAAGTCATAAATCCTGTTATTTCCTACTCAGAGGTACAATTTTAAATACAAAGGTTAAAAAAAAAATTGTTGAAACACAACTAAAAAGCCAGAAAACAGCACATTCAAATACCAAGATGTCCAATTGATACATTTTGTAAAATGCCCATAATAATCGGGGTTTTAAACTCCTTCCAAAACACAGAATTAAATAACATACAACGATCCCATGCTTAAGAATCTGCCACCTGGCAAGCAATTTCACATTTACCTTTTGAAGCCAGAACATGAAAAGGCAGTATTTTGTGGGGCACACTACTGAGTTAGTTTCATAGACAGTATCTGTACCTTGTAAATATTTAGACACGTCCAACACACCCATTAGGAGCACATAGACTAGGCCACAAAATAACAGCAAGCTTCTGGTTACGTTAGTGCCACTCAGGCCTATCCATCTTTACAGAAACAGACTTACTCCCATTTACCAAATCAAATTCAACTTAATTTGGGCCTCATTCAGACAGTTCTATTAATTTACCTGTAAAAAGGTTTACATTGTTACCAAAAAAACAGGCCTTCCATAAGAATAATGAATGATTTTTTTTTTTTAACAACTGCCCAAACCATATAATGTAGTTCCCTACATGCACACACGGCAGACCTGGTCCCAAGGCAAGGGCCGTGTGCCCGGTGTGGCACAGTGAAAAACACAACTTGCAAAGAGAAATTGTATCTTTCCAAATCCTGCAGTATTGCGGCAGCCCTGAATCTAGGTCGTCAGTAAGCAAGACAAGTTTGGACGCCCTAAGGGCAGGGTTAGCACCCTCTTGGCACACAGTGAGCTCTGTCTCAAGTCAGCAAGGATGGTGACCCATCTGCTGGTTTGTTCCATCTCAAGTTGGTTGACAAATTTGACATAAACCCCCTTTCCAGCCTAAACTGGCAGAAAGCAGACAGATGCCAACCCCTGAAGTGGCAAGACAAGTACGACGTGGCTGGAGCACAGGATAAAAACCAGAATGCGGTTTAAGGGCCTCCAACTGAATATCCACTGTCCAACTTACATCTCTGCTAATGGTTAATTCTTCTGGTGGCCAACTACCTCACTTTATTTAGCACTTCAATTTCCAGCCTCACCTACGCTCTGCTACATCAACTGCTTTCCCAGTGAATGACTCCGCATTGGTATTCTGCAGCAAAACCCATTTTCAGCCACTATCTACATGAAATAATCCAAAGAGATGGCTCTGCCATTAACAACTTGCTTCTCTTTTGTTTCCACATTTTCAATATCCAACTTCACACAGACAGAGAAGCTGCAACACGTATGTTGAATCAAACGCAGCATTTGGTCTCCTAAACTGTTATTTTGATCCCGCTGTCCCACCGTGGCACTTTCCCTGTCGCTCTGTGATGCAAGCACGATGGTATCATTCCAAAAGGTGGCTCCATTAACAAAACCGTACAGCTGAAGGCACGCTCCAGTTCTGTAGCGACGGATTGCAATTAATGGCAAGCTATTTCTGCCTTCCCCTGCCCTCCTGGCACATCCGGTAGACACAGTCATAGAGCAGGCCAAATACTGTAAGTCATCTGCGCCATCATTAGGAGGATCTGGGCATACCAGAGGCACAGACGACCAGCAAACCCCTCGACAGCTCTGTCCATTTTAACCTGACTCCTGGAATACGTTGAAAACGTTATGTTCATTACATAATTTGAACAAATATGGAGAATAAATACATATTCTGGAAGCACTGGGACAGGTTGCCCAGAGATGTTGTGGATGCCCCATCCCTGGAAGTGTTCAAGGCCAGGCTGGATGAGGCTTTGAGCAACCTGGTCTAGTGGAAGATGTCCCTGCCCATGGCAGGGGGGTTGAAACTAGATGGGCTTTAAGGTCCCTTCCAACCCAAACCATTCCGTGATTCTATGAATCTATATGTATGCTTCACTCACAGGTGAAATAAATCCCATTCCAAAATCCATCTCCACCAATCCAATGGCAGATACACAGTCACCTGCTCTATTACTGAAGGCTAAATTCCTTATTTGTTTTTGTGATTTTTACATACATGCAGCTGTCATAAAGGCAGTAACCCGCCAGAGTAAAAGCATCATATAGCATTTAACATAAATCTCACAAAACATATAGGCCCCCCCTTTGCACTTTAATCATTTGCTAACAGTTACAATAAGATTGTATTAAAAATTTAAACTGCCCTACTTAACGCAATTTACCTTCAAAGGTCCATTTCCAGAGAATGAATTCCTATGATATAAATGTCGAACACTTGATCAGATTTATTGCACTGAAGAATATTTCTCTTGATACAGATCTGACGAGTGAAGGCTAATGGCTTTAGTTTTATTACTTTTTAAGCACTTAATGGGAAAATTTAGACATTTTCACACGACTAAGCTCCAGCAAGAATGGTACATTTACAGAATGACAGCGGAGAAGAAAGCTGTGCGATCTCTTTAGAGATGACCAGTTCAACAGCGTTATTCACGGAAAGATTAATGGAAAGTATTTATCCAGATGATTTGTCACACAACAGCGTGAGGCCTGAGTGCCTCCCTGCTAAACAGGGACAGGCAAGACAAGCAGGAACTGCTGGCTACAGGCAAGTTTGCGCACAGAACAGGGGCCAAAACGCACAGTCCTTGGGGAAGACAACTGAAGTCACACTGAGATTGTGGAATAGGGAGCTAAGTGATGCTGCTACAGGAATAAATTAATTAGTAATTAGGGGATGCATGCCACTTAGCAAAGTCTGACAAATTACAGAAAAAACCTTTTGTTCCAACCATGTTTTCCATGAATTCCAAAATGCTGCACAGCCACAGTTTTGCTTGTACAAAACATCTTTTATTTTTTCAAAGCTGAAAGACAGCTGGGAGTCCTCAGATTTCAATTAATGTCTATGCACTTATCCAAGCAATCATCAAGTGCCATAAATTTCCTGCATTTCTCATTAGTTAGACTATTGCACAGCTTAAATCTCACCATACCTTTTCCACGAGACTGTAAATAATGATGCCTAAGACTTTTTGGAAGAGGGATAAATGATGAGAGCAAGTCAATTGTACGTATGCTAAACCGAAGCTGATTTACTCCCCACAATTTTTTTCATACAAAAGTACCACCACGAGAAGCGCCACTAGCACACTACATCTCCTGGAGTTTGCATATATGACTTGAAACCAGTAATGACCTGTCTTTATTAATATTAACAAGTTTTATGAACAAAATCCAATTTCTTATGGAAAAAATATTTCTCCGGCATCTGCCAATAACATTCCCTCATTAAGAGCAGCTAAGCAGAAGTTGGGTTTTCTTCAAGCTCTACATTTAAAGCTGGTTTTGTGACTCTGAAAACCACCTGTGGCCTTTTCAAAAGGCGTGTGTGCGGTGAGACGCTCCAGAAGGTACCTACCCCAGTATAATCTTGTCTGCTTAGAAACCTTGGGATTTATTATACCGAAACCAAAAAGAACAAGCAATCATACTTTTATCAACAAAATTATTAGCCTTTTAGTCTTATACCAGCTTTATATAATAGTAATGATAGCTCCTGCAGGCGATTAGCCAGCACTGATGCTCCGAGTGCTTTCTCCAGAGCTGGTACCGACCCTGCAAAGCCTGGCTGACAGCAGCACACTGCTTTACTGGCTTCCAAGGCACACACAGGATCCCCTGACTCAGAACAAGCCCTAGATACTACTCTTATAATCCAAGATCAACATCATTTGTTTCACAAACAATCCACAAACACATCGCAAGGGCGTCACCACCACATGAAAACACCATTTGCCTACTGCGCCTGCTTCATGCCTACTGTTATTAGTTATTGATTTTAACTGCACGGCGAAGGGACTGCACTGGCTTGTCCAGAAGGCAGGACAACTTCCCACACAGGAACGTGATGGCAGCGCGTGCTGCCAGCTCCAGGCAGGACCCACAGCCACAGCAGCACCCTCCCTTCGTCAGGCATCGCTGGATCTCACCCCAACGTTTTAAGGACAGAGATGACCGTCTTCCTTGGAAGATTAAAGCTGGAAATTAAAGCTTCAATCATACATGTACACATAAGGTACAAAAGAAGGAAATCCCAGTGAGAAGACTGTAAATAACTTGGACTTCAGGTTGAGCACTGATGCCCACTGAGCAACAACGGCAAAACACCCATGTGCCAGCACTGGCACGGCTTGTAAAGATGTCCCGCTTCCACACAGAGGCTCCCGAGTGAACGCGGTGTTGGCCACCACGCAGAGCAGAGCACTTGACATGGATGGATGACAGAGACGTGCTCAAGAAAATCTGCCTTCTGTTTCTGGCTGTGTAAGATTTCTTAAAAAGTTAACTCCAAGTTTTGGAAGTTACAGAAAACTTTCATTTAAGGGCTATAAATCATCAGCCAGAAGGAGGAAAAAAAAAAAAGGAAAAGTGAAAAACCAAGGAAAACCAAACATCAGCAAACTGAGGGCCAAAGCTCGCAGCCTGGCTACCTCACATTAGTTACCAATGATCAGCAGATAACGAAGTCAGGTGTACTGCAAGGGAACCCAACAAGAAACCACTGCTCACCCCACTGCAACACCCCTCAAAACAGCAGTTCCAACAAGCAAACAAAAGGTCTTTGAGGAAAAATTTTTTGTACCCCATTCCAAACTGTAATTGTCTCTTCCTTACATATCCTCCACGTTTTCAAATCTAACACTGGTGGAGGCCAGCTTACTGACCTGGCAATTGCAGTGCCACAAGCACAGGCCTTGCACATGACGGGAAGCAGCTGTCAGCAAGAAGGCAGGGATTAACGGCCAAAACCGTAAAGAAAACACAGCCCAGAACTCTGGGCATCAGTTGACACCAAACAAGTTCACCAGAGTCCTCAATTGCAATAATCCCTTAGTAAAACCAGTTGAGCCCCTGTGCCCAACTGTCACACGTAACAGACGGGGTAATTCTTGTGACACGGTTCCATCCATCTGCCAACTAGCTTTCCAGCCTGCTTCCTGAAACAAAACAGAGCATGCATTGCTAAAACAAATCTATGCTGATCGCAGGAAGATTTTTACTACTAGAAAGACAAAATCAATGAAATAACAAAGTAAGTTAGGATAGGCTACTCAGAAAGCAGCACTATATTCAACATACTTTTCTGAGTTGTATATCACCATACTGTGCTGTATTTCCCATTTCCACAACATATTAGCTAGATCATACGATGGACAGAGTCTGCCCATGCTGCTTTGGGCATGTGTGCATACACAACTCAAAGAACTAAGGAAAAGAAACAACAAGTTGGACATAAGCCAACAACATGGATTTACAAGCTACTCACTGAAGACTGCAATACCCCAAGAATCTAGGCATCGTTAAAGTAACCGTATGAACAGGACAACGAGCTTCCCTATGTTCAAGGGATACTTTTATCCTTAACAAAGGATGCCCAGTACCTCACCCAGCTAAGACTTATATCCATTAACAAGCATCTCAAAATACACCGAACTTGGCAGGCCTAACTGCTCACCAGCAGTCGTAACGACTGGCAGTAAATAAAGTTGCCTGTTAAGCAACTCGCTGTTTAAATCTGGTCAAAACACACGGGCCAAACCCATCTTCTCTAAAAACTTAAATAGAGTATCTTACACTCAAAATTCACTGTGCATTTGCTGTTTATGAAAAAATCACACTATGAGATCGGTGAAAATGCTTTTTTCCTAAGTGGGAAGAGGCAAAAATTCCACCCTCCATGGTCACAAGTTTCCTTCTGCAACGCCAAGGGCTTTCAACTGCAAGCAACCTCATCAAATAAAACTTCAAAGTTCAATTATGCCCAGTTGGTGTAGGGATTCCCTACTTTATGGAGAATGAGGAAAAAAACTCCACCATGTTTTAAACTTGGTGGCAGTGCAGGATGTTTTCTGGCAGAGGAATTCAGAAGACTAATGCCAGCACTTTTTCTGGCTACACACCACCCTCCCACCCCCCTCCCAACATTCATGCAGGCTTTTAAACTCTGAATACACAAGTGCTAATCCCAGAGAAGCAAACAGTTTCAATAGGATTTGCATATGCATGCGGATTAGTTGAAAGGGGACAATTTGCAATGCACTTCAGAACTCCCCGTTTGAAGAACAATCCATGCTAGTAATAAACTTTGATGTTTAAAAGTGTGTTTGCTACACAACAGAGGACATTACAAAAGGATTATGTTTATTACACCGGTTTTAAATGTTTGATAGCTCAGACAAAAGCATCCCTTTATTATAAGAGGAAGAAGCGAGCTATTCTCTTGGATAAATGTTACTAAACACACTGCAAACACACCCAGGAACAGACAAAAGTCACAGAAACTACACCATATCATCAGCGTTTTGACAGTTTTTCGTTTGACAACTCAGGTGAAAGAGCTTCAGTACGCTGGTACACAAGAAATAAGGAATACGTCAGAGCAACAATTATTCTTTGGAACCTGAGGGGGTGGTTAGAAATGTAGCCAGGGCTGTCCTCAGGCTCCGTACTGCCTCCAACCTTAGTTCTTGCAGCCTCTGCTTCCTACCCTGAGCGCAGGTTTTGTTTCCAGGCGGTCCAAAATGCTCCGGTGATGCTCTGAGCGGTGTTATTCCCCCAGTCAGTTCTATAGCAAAGGGGCATTTTCCCCCTTGCATCTCTCTTGAGACAAGACACCTTGCACGTCAGCTCTTAGGCTTTCACTCACCGATGCTAAGCCAGCAAAGTCGCTTTGTGCCAAAAGTTCTGGAGTTAAATCCACAACAGACAGTGAAAACCGATGCCCAAGAGTCAATGCACTGGGGATAATTAAAGAAATCAAGCTTTAGGCATCTCTCACTGCCCTCTGTATTTGAGAGCTTGTTGGACAAGCTGTGAAGAAGACATGCTGTAAGGCAGCAGATGCGGTGGGAACGTTTTGGGATTTGTCAATAAAAATTTAAGAAAAAACCCCATCAGATTAAGCAATCATTCTATAATAAAGAGCATAGCAGCAGGAACAAAGACCTGCTAGCAAGGCAGACTATCCCCCAGAACACAGCAAGTGAGCCAGTTTCCATAGGCCGCTCAGAAACCAGACACACAAGTAAGAAAAGGGTTGTGGCCGTAATAAAATGTTAACTGGCACTTTAAGGAGCTCATGCTCCAGCTCTTTTTGGCCCTTATCTAACCTTGTGGTCAGCTCTGCCACCCTCCATTACAGCATCATCAGCAACTGCAAAAGCCTAAGAATCATCTAACTAACAGATATTACCAAGTAGTGGGGTGGTTTGGTGGGTGTGGTGTTTTTTTTTTTTTTAAATCCTTGCATTTGGATACATCCCCCGCAATTCAGCCCTGTTGGCAGCCACGCTGCTACCCTGCTACTCACTACGCAGTCAGTTTGCTGTTCAGGTCACTTGGCTCAAAAAGAACCGCAGAAGACATCGCTGCTCTTTTCAGCTTCTGTCACCACCTCCACCAGGAGCTGCAGCAGGACAGAATTTAGCAGAGGGATGTTCTTCCACAATAGAACCTCCGTCAAGGTGACATCTGACTTATTTCTGTTCTGGTTTTCCCTTTTACTCTATTGAGAATGAGGCTCCGCAAGATGCAAGGCAATTTAGCAGCAGCATTATTTTCCCCAAGTACTAAACAAACCAGCAACACAAACGTGTAACAGACACGACAGGCTGCGACACAGACACTACTGACAAGCACATACTGAATAGTAATTTTTAATATTTGATGAGCAACAAATTGATACAGTGGGACAATAATAAGAGTCACATTTTAGTCACAGCGCTGAAGGCGTAAGCAGATGAGGCAGAACACATCCAGAAACAAAATCTCCAAGTTAACAATAACAGCTGCAGAAAGAGCAGAGGTTTTTAAACATAAGAAATTTCCAAACTTCCTCACTCTTCCAGAATTCTCACTTAATTTCTTGGTGCTAAGGCAAAACAATTCCTAAATGCTGGTAAGACACTCCACAAATGCGCTTGGAACATTTTCTCTCTTGAACACAACTTGCATGACCCTACAAAGCCTGCTGCCTTGCCTCTGACCCTCAGGTCTGTGGCCAATAAAAAGCAATCAACTACCAAAAAACTATCATGCTTCCTGCCCCGAGGTTTCTCTTCAAGTCTGCATTCAAGGATATAAACCTACTGGACCAATTCCCAAACCTTCAGTGCTGGAAATCTTATTCTTTCAGATTTTGATGAAATATATCAAGATCCTTGTTCCCATTTAATGAAGAATTTGCACATGATGAACTGGATCTTTTATTCACTGTACTCTCTAGAAAATCTAACAGCTGTCACCTACTCCGTAGCATCAGCAGTTCTACATCACCATCATCACCTAGGTTTCAAGTAACATCTCTTACTGCATACGCTTCAAATACAGACATAAAGAAAGTGGCATAAAAATAAGCCTATAAAATGTAAAAGTCCCATAAAAAGTTCTGCAGATATTACTGTTTTTTCCAAGTGACCTAGTGAATGACACACCTACCATTGCTAAAAACAGCCTCCCTGGGAACTTTTTTTAGCACTACACCATTTGACTCCCCTGTACAAATTACAGCCCTTCTTAAACACCGTCCCCTGGACTATACCTCCTCGTGCCACCATTTAATTCCAAGACAGAAAAAAGGATGAAGACATGTCATCAGAAAGTCTCTTTCTCTTCTTTCCTCCACTTGCTTTTGAATCTGGGTGCACATTTGAAGAACTCTGACGGAGCAGGACAAGTCTCCAAGTCCCCAAAGCCTGCAAAGTCCCTGCAATTGTCACGAAAAGCAGCAACCAGGCAAAGGGCATGTGAGAGTCCCAACAAACAGCATGACTAACATCAAACAACTGCCAAGCATGACGGAAACCACATGCAAGACACCTTTTAAGTCCCTGGGGGACATCAGGAAAAAAAAAATATCTTGAATCAAAATGTATATCCTGTTTCTCCAGGAAACGCTCAATTGGCAGAGCTCATTCCAAGACTTTCTATATGACACTGACTTCAGATATTAAACAGAACTTCCTCCTGCTGACTGTCTCCCATCCCAACGTAAAGCCTGATGTATGGCATCAGAACTGGTAGAGAAGATAATTTCTAAGAGTATGGGTCTGAAAGGTTAAACGGATATCAGTATGTCCGGGGACACGTTCTGTGGAGACATGGAAGGAGCCACTACAAAACCACCGATGAAGCCCCATTCTTGTTTCAGGAACTGCGCTAACTCAAACTTCTCGTTTATTGTTGATGCGCAAGAGTGAAGGCAAGGCAGGAGCACGGGCAAAGTTTCACGCTAAAACAACGTTAACTTCAAAATAGAACGTACACAGAAAACAGATTCCACAAGACAACCTGTATCAGACCAGCATATCTTTTTGTTATACCGACTTGCATTACTACATCCTTGGAATTTTCTGATTCAATTATACAAAGCTCGGAGGAAAATTCTCTGAAGACAGTTTATAAGATGCATTAAAAACCTGCTGTATCTTCCTCAAGCAACACAAATTAGGAAAAGAAGGAATACCATGTGGTGGTATATGAGTATATATATATTCCCAGGGAGACTCAGCCCAGAAGCACATCCTGCAGCAAGGGAAGTGTCTTGGGAAGGGCTGTTCCCTGTGCATGGACCTGATGTCCTACTGCCCTGAAAGGGTACGGGTGCTCCGGGGGGGCTTTAGGGTTTTGAATCAGGAAGTACACAAGGCGCTGGGGAAAAAAAGGCCAACAACAACAACTCCTGCATGCAATGACAAACAACTGAAATCTGGGTACCTGTGCGAACATTAACAGCTGAAACGTCACTACCTTAAGAGTATAGTGCCCACGGGGAAGGAAGCCGGTGCCCGAGCGAGGCCGCAGCCGGGGTGGTCACTGCGTGCCGGCCGCCCAGGGAGGCCAAAGCCGCTTCAGGGAACCCCACGGCGCCCCGAAGC
>NW_010239069.1:36408-69823 GCF_000690775.1 Eurypyga helias | reverse complement strand
GGGGGGGTTCGTCTGTCTGCGCCGGGTTCGCGCTAGACGGCGGGTCGGCCGGGCTTCTGACAGTTCAGCCCACATGCCCCATTAGTTCTGTTACGTGCACGGGAAGACCTCAGTAAAGAGAAACCTGGAGATACTTTGCAGTGGTTTTGCGGCTCTCGGTTCTCCCGAGCTTCTGTTGCGTGCGCGGAACTGGTCCCAAGTTTGTATTTGCAACCTCGTGCAGAACACGAGCGGCGAGACCCACATTTGGCCTCAGATCCTGAAGTGGTGGCAGCTTGGGGAGTTCCTGACAAGGTTCCGAGCCTGTGAGGTGACCCTCCGAAGCCACTATCTGTACAGCTGCACAGAGCTAGAGGAAAACTTGGTTTGCTGTGCTTGGTCCACCTTTGGAGAAAGGATCCCATAAAAACTGCTCCATGGAGTTTGGTGTGTGCGCGTCCAGGCTCCCTACAGCGTCAGTGCAAGACGGCTTGCAACATCAGTTCAGCTTTCCCAACGTCTTGGAAACATTCAGGAATCCCAGGGAACTGTGTTGCAAGGTCTGTGGCAGCTGTGCACGGTGTAAGCCTGGCCGGGAGAGGATTGCTGCCCTGGGACCGGCGGTGGTTTTAAACGGGAGCAGGAAGCCCGCGCTGCGTGCGGCATACTTGGGAGCAAAAGCGATAAGGGAGGCCTGTCACAGATAAGATTCAAAGGATGTGAACCCTCTATGGGTAACTTACCTGTCTTGTTGCAGGGTGGTTCCTTATGGTATACTTCAGTATGCGGCTCATCCAAAGGAGGAAACCACTGTCACCCTTACCAAAAGGCTATTTCTGTGGTTTGTAATTGCAAGGCTGAAGTTTTGGGATAACCTGTTTGATTTTCTTTCTTGGTGCTTTAACTGTTTGACAAGTTTAAGGAGCTTTTCTTCCTCACCAAGGCAGGTATATCCTTTTCCACCAATAGAGTTAATGTTAGTTTGACGTGGTAGGCGTGCAGTCAGACTTGAAACAAGAAGGTTTAATTACTGGGGATACCTGCAGTATGGTGGCGGTGTGTTACATCGGTGCCCTGATAGGGAGCAGTGTTTATTTGTCCCCGTTTTAAATAGGCAGCTAGTTATTACCATGCATTGATGCAACACATCTAAAGGGGAAGGTGAAATGAGGCCAGTGCTGCACTCTGCAAACACTGAAATTTTACATGTGTCAGGCATTTAGTTATTGTAGTCTCTCTCGGTCATCGTTTTGCACAAGTTATATATTTACTACTTAATTTTTTTTATTACAACTCAGTTCTTTGAGCTAAGCCTGTTATTGCTTTTAATTTGGTGATCTTTGCTCTTGTCATCGCAATTTCCAAAACTGGACGCAGTTCTTGTGTTTCTCCATTTGGTTTTAAATTCCTTAGTGAGTGGCGTCTCTGCTGTCAAATTTAATTTTGCTACTTAACAGCTGCATTGTTGCTGCCAATATTTACTTTTCAAAGACCTCATTTATTAACATCAACGAGAATTAGTGATGATTTCTTTCTGATATGTTTTTTTTTTTTCAAATTGTATGAAATACAGCTTTTTTTTTTTTTAGAGGAAGATTATTTTCTTTGCCAATTGGTCGCAAGGAATTGATGTGTAGGCTAAGCATATTGATGTGAAGTTGCACATAAAGATGTGTTGGTTCCCCTCTTATATGCGTTCTACATAGTGCAATCTTGCCAAGGAGATCGGGTGAGATGATCAGTTGTAGTTAGCATCGTGACAATCTCTGTAACGGTAGCTACCTGCAAGTTCAACCCTGTTGTTTTGCAGGTATTTCCCTTTAATGCCAGCAAAGAGAATGGTTTAATAATGCTGAATTTGTTTGGGAACAATGACAAGGGGGATTTTCCTTCCTGTTTTTGAAGATGCAGAAGCTTCAGGGAGAAAGCTGTAGGCTGGTGTTGGGACTGTAAGAACAGCAAGGATTGTAAACAAATCTAATTGCTTTCCCGTTTACTAGATTCTTATTGCTCATAAACCTTTTCTTGTGGGGAAAAATATTGTAAACTACTGCATCTCTTGTGGCATATGGGCAGATGCAGCCTGACATTGTATCGGATGACCTAAGTATTTTGCTTTGGCTTTCAGGCTGAGGTGATAGGGCGTTGTACGCCTGCTTTTCAAATCATGGGTAATTTCTACTTGAATAAATGGCTTTTGTTCTCTTTGTGGGGCCCAGACGATAATTTCCTCTTGGAACTGAAGGTCCCAGAATGACTTTGTGATCCCAGCGTTATCTTGTATGGGAAGGACCAGAAGAGGACGAACAAACTTCGAATCTGGGTCACGACCACGTCTTGGGCAGTAGCTGCGCACTGGCAGCTGCGCTACGCTGTGCTACGTATGCTGTGTCCCTGGTGCTTGGGAAAGTATGCGCTTTGAAACAAAATGATGACAGTACAGGAAAAATCACCTTGCACGATTTCAAATTAAAGTTTCCATGTAGAATCCTTCAGATAACAAGGGTCCGTCAGCTCCTCGCTGAGCACGGGTTGGGGTGTGAGGGAGAGAAGGCAGGCAGAACAAAACTCTTTGTCTTCATCTTTCTTTACCGTCATAGACTGCGCTTGCTTGTCTGGCTGCATGGTGCATCCTTGTGTGTGCATGCAGGATCCATATGCTCCTAGATACTGGAGTATTAATAGGTAAATGTGTCTTGAATGACCTCTGCTGTTCCTCTTCTGTTACATACCCTTTGGTACCCTGTAGTGAATGTGTTAGTTCAGGTACCCCCCATGCATCACACGCGTGAGAGAACTTTCTGATGCAGCAGACTGGCTAATGATGTCAGGAGGTGCTACGCCTCTGCAACCCTTACTAGGGGGAAGCTGGTCCATCTGGAGTAGCTGGACTTCTGCCATACCCTTCAGCTGGGAGGCCTACTTTCCAAGGGGTTTGTATTGGTGTGCCACACACACTCGGAGAGTTTAATTTCATGTCGGCTCCAGGATATTGAAGGCCGCTTTCAGTTGCATGCGATCGTGGTGATGATGGCTGGTTTTTTGAGGGCTCACCACTGATGCCAGGGTTCATTGGAATGGTTCAGGTCGCTCCGGTTTGGTTTGGCTGTCTTAAACTTTCCATTTAGGGTAGTAGAGAAACTTATCTTTATGTACCCTGACTGAGAGGCTTGTGCCCGACTCAGAGTACGAGGATATTTTAAAGGCCATCTAATGAAATGCTTTCCTGACATGTATTTGAGTTTTGCACCATGAGCAGGGCGTTGTGCTGTAAGAAGAGATGTCCAAATATGATGAGCCGTGTCTCCGTGAGGCTGATGACTGGTTTATAACTCGTAGTGGTGGGAGGCACTAATGGCTCAAGGTGATTTATAAAATTCAAGTGTTGTATGCAGCACTCGTGACCTTGGTTTAACTGCACTGGCCATGTCTAGAGAATTAATTACGTTCAGTACTTTTTTTTACCAGTCTTTCATCAGGTTTTCATTAAGCTTATGTGTGTTGCTGTTTTGCATGGTGTTTTTGTTCTGCATTTCAGCATCCAGCCACTGTAATATGTTTTACGCCATGGAACTTGCCTAACAGCTTTTTGTATTCTAGCAGCGCGCATCCGTAGCTGTGACCTAGCATTAGGTGATGTAGTTTTCATCACTTTCAGTTCTTAAACGTCAGGGTGGGTGAGGACAAGTGCCTCTTTGAAGTGATCAGAGCTCACCGAAAGGCATGTGGTGGTGGCAGAGAAATCTTGCGTGAATTACAAGGCCAGCTCTTGGGAAACGCTGTGAGGCCTTAAACAGCCATTGTTTTTACAGGGCATGAAGAAGGACATTTTTTCCATTAACATTTGTCTTCTACCATCTGCAGATGCTTACGTAAAAATTAATATTGCTGTTCGTCCTTTTCTTTTCAGCAGACTGGAAGGCTGTCCCTTCCATCTTCTGTGCTATTTATTTTTAGTCTGTCTGAAGAGATGTTGTGAGAGAAATGCTGGGAGGTTAACCTAATAACAACTTCTGGTTTAGTTTCTCCAGTAGTAGGATGGGGTTTGGCCAGTTGGGCCTCCTGTTCTAACAAGAAGAAACTGATCCTGTGGGAGGGAGGAAATGCTACCTCCTAATTAGCGTTGGTGTTTAAAATCCTCCAGTGTTTGGTTTTAAAAGCACAGCATAATCATTTGATGTTCATGCAGAACGTGTATACATATGTATGTCCCTTTTTTTTTTTCCCAAGTTTAAGCACATTAATGCAAGAGAGCTGGGGGGATGGGGAGTGTGGCTTTCTGTTTGTCTGCATGATGGAAGGACAATCCAGTTTACACTTCATCTCCTGCTATTTTGTTTAGTAAGTATTTTCCACTCTTTGTGTGCAAGGCAGTACTGGAGCACATTTCCTGCTTTAGCCGGACAGGAAGCTTTATTCAGCTTATTCCTAGGGAAACCCCTCCTCCATCCCTGGTCACCAAAAGTGAGCATTATTTGAGACAGTATCAGCGGTAGGCAGGAGATGAACAGGCTGGCTGACTTTCTGGGCTTTCTGTAGCTTGTGGTGTAAGGCAAGAATGTCTTCTTGTAATAACAAGAAGAAACCTTCTTTAGAAAAAGGTTTAGAAAAAAAACAAAAGCAACCAAAATATCTTCCCGCCCCAAAAACCAAACCAGCAAACACAAAACCGACCACCAAAACCATGGTCTGCTGTTGAGGAAGCTTTGGTGAGAGAGGACTGACTTCCAGGGGGAAAAACTTTGTTCTAACAGTATTTGGGGAGCTACAATTCAGTTCTGATACCCTACAGATGGTTCAGGTGACCACACACAACGGTACTTTTCTCCTCTCTGTTGCTGTGTAATATGAATGTTCAGCAGCAAAGTTCAAACCGTGTTAAACCGTTAATTGCCAAGTTCCCCTAGGGAAAAAAAAAAAGAGAAATTTTCTCTTTTACCCTATTGTAATTACTCAGATTGTTGCTCAGAAGCAATCTAACTCTTGTTTTATTTAGCTAGTGCAAGACTAATTATCTGTGGAGATTCAACCTGATCCAAAGGAGATTTCGTTTGAAATAAGCAGGAAGAAAGTCTGAGTTAGAAAAAGATTTCCCATGGGGATGGTGGGCCAAGTCGCTGTCCTGCTGAGTGGCAAAGCTCCAGCTGAATTCAGTTTGCTGAGGGTTTGGATTGCTGTTTTGAAAACAGTTGACACTCTTTGGCTGAAATTTAGAGCTGCTTTGTACATTGCTCAGAACCTATTATACACTGCCTATGAACATTTATTTCCGTAGGTCTTATGATTGGCTTGATCATTCAGGAAAACAGTGTTTAGGAGAGGTAGTTAATGAATTAAACATACTTGTATTTAGTTGTTTTTAATTGGGATCTATTTTGAAGGTTCCTAGATATTTTAAGATACAATAAAATGCCCTCAGAAGTTTCTCTTCCTATTAGTATTGGCAGAGTCTTAGCTTGGTTGAGTGCAAGCTAGTAATCTTGGTCTTGTGGGCTTCTCTCCTAAGCTGCTAATATGAAGTTCCTGCAGAAGAGGCATTTTTTTTGGTGAACCTATTAACAAACATAAAACAACACGGTGGAAAGCCACTGAAATTCCTCAAAACCTCTGTCTTGGAATTTAAACCAGCCTCTAACCAGCCGAGAGTCAGATGAGGCTTTTAAGGGGGATGGGGAGCAGATTATCCCACGCATGCTTTGTGATTCCTGCACCTTCCTGCAAAGTGTTTAGTGCTGGCTGCCATCAGATGTGGGATACTGTGCTTAATGTTGCCAAGGCCAGATTCACTGTGGTAATTCCTGGCCTTTTTCCATATTTCTGGGTGAAGGAGAGGGAATTTCCCTTTCCTCCTCAATCTTTCTCCCCCCACCAGGTTCAAATAAATGACATGATAAATGAGGGCATGTGCTTTGCTTCCTGTTACCAGGAGCATTAATGCAGCACAAACAGAAAGGGAGATTGAGAAATAGAAGGAATTGAAAAATGCACATCGAAGGCTTGGCAATTATGCAAAGTCCCAGTTTCTTTTGTAGTCATGAACTAGCTATCAGCAGGTGAGATCAAAGCTGTCCACCCTAACAGTTGACAGGATCAATTAAACATGGTAATTAAATGTTGTTCTCGGCTGTAGGTTGGATAGGAAACTGGCCGGTTGGATGGCAGCCTCCGGAGAGCCTGGATGACATGCCACTTAAGAGACTAGAAAAAACAATCCTTCTACCTGTGGGTTAAGCACAGATTAATGTGGGTGGACTTTGGGAGTTGTTTGTATTTATACTGTACTGTGTTTTCGTTGGGCAGGGCTTCTGGCTTCAGGCTGTCCTGTTTTGTTTTTTTTTTCTTTGTCATTTGTGAATTACAGTGTTAGGGTTTATTTATTTGTTTATTGGCCTCTTGTCCTTTCATCAGCAGTGTGCATAGGAGATTTCAATGCCCTTTGAGGACGATGAGTGGTTAGAGTATGACTGTTTAAGGTCCTATTGCATGTGGTTGAGCTTGCCTCACAGTCCGGTCTGGCGGCAGGGTAACAATGCCCGCCAAGCGATTGCTTTGCCGTAACTCCTCTGGGTAATTCTCCCATTGGAGCCACTGGTCTACACACTGTTTAGGTTAAGGCCTGATTTCCACCCCCTGCCTCTTCCCCTCCTCCTGTTCTTTAGCTCAGGCTCACCCACCCCAGGCGTCTGGGAGCTGCCTCTGTCTCCAGCCCTGCCGGTTCCGAGGGGTGACAGTTTCAGTGTCCACGCTGCACCTCTACACCCATGCTGTGCCTGGTGAAACTGGCCTGGGGCATCTCCCCTTCCTCAAACAACGTGCCCTGTGTGCCTGCTAGTTAATAGGATTCAGGAGGAAGGATGTGAGGGGATGGGAGGCAGGGATAGGACAGGGTGATATGTGACAGAGCTTCTGGCTTTCTCATGACAACCCCTTCTCACCCAGCCATTTCATACTCCTCAGTGATAGCCCCTCGGTGGTACAGTGGACAGATAGCACTGCAGTAGTCTTCATCCTGTCTGAATGTGTCCCTTTTCGTTTTTAATGCTTCCCTTCCAAACACAGAGACATCTACTTCTCTGCTGTAGGAGTATAAATCAAGAGCAAAACCATTTATGCCATTGCAGTGGTGGAAGTGAGAGCATCCAGGTATTACTTGAAATAAAAAAAACCCCAAACCTACCAAACCTCAAAAGAATTTACTTTAATGTATATCTGTGACTGAGTTCTTACAACTTTTGAACCTAAAGAACATTTTAATGTTTCAGTAGGTTTAATTTCCCTAACCTACATGTGAGCAGCAGGTCTGTTTTAAACTGAAATTTAACATCTTGACAACCAGTAGATCTGTTAAGTTTGCTGATTTTTATATTGCTTTGACTGTAATCAGGCTGTAGCCTAACTAAGCAAATTTTGATTAATCTAAGATTGTAATTTTTAAATTAACTTAGCTCCTACTTTCCAGAGATTAAGACTGTAACAGGTGCCCCCTGAAGTAAATTGGAACTATGGATGTTGTCTGAAGAATTGATCCACTTAATTTTTCTACTAGCAATAGATATTAATGTAAATTGTAGTGGAAAAACAGTAAAGCAGAGGTTTCAAGTATATTGAGTAATAGTGACAGTGCCAGTTTTTTATTTTTTATCTTATTTTTTCTGATTGGCCAAGTGGAAATTGAAAACAAGAAACTTCCCTGGAATATTCTAAATGGTAATGTGTTGCACTTGATTTTTTTTTTTTCTTTTAGTATCAAAATGCTGGCTACAGAAGAACTCTCATCAACTTCTAAGTGGTGGGATAAATACTGCTGCTCACTGTCTATATTCTTCTGTCTCTGGTTGTTACATGCGTAAGCTTTCTCAACGGCATGGGTTTGAGTCAGAAACAAGCTTAGTCTTTCTCCTGGCAAATGGACATCTGTCTTCTGTTTTCTTCTTTGGCGAGTTTTGCCTTTTGGCAACAGATGGAGTTGCCCAACTCCATTACGGGAAGCTCAGCAGGACCTGAGAGGGGTGCTTTGTGGGTTATCTCTAGTGGCACCTTTTGTTCCTGCCGCATGGGGAGGGAAGAGCTCCCGGGAGAGTGACATTGGCTGTTCTTTCCTGTTCAATATCTAGTTGATGCTAAGTAACTGAATCTGCTTGAGTGGCTTGAAAAAACAAGTAATGTTTGGCTAATGCAGTACCTTAACATTTTAAAAAGAAAACCTCTGAATCTTGCCAGCCACATTGTCCTTAGAGGCACTTAAAACATGTTGAATTAGAAAAAAGAAGCCAGCTACCAGGAGGTGGGAACAAGCTCTTGCAAGAATTCTCTAAAATCTTCCCTTTTTTGTTAGCTGTGCTACTTGATTTTTTCAATTTGGAAGAACGACAGCGCAAGCAAAGCTTGATTGATTACGTAGCAAGATCCATCCCCCACCCCACTTATTCTGGAAATGATGCAAATAAAATGCTTTTTTCTCAAATTTTGAATGATCCAATAAATTCTAGAAATGATCCCTCTAAGACTGATGTGGATGTTAATGTAGATATAAGCAGTAATTGTGAGGTATGTAGTCTCCCTTATACTCTTTCATTTGTAGTGTTGGGAAGATAGAGGTGCTCTGTTGTGAACTTGAACATTTTTAAACAGGAGAAAAAGCCCTCATGTGGTATGAGGGAGAAGGAGAATGAGCATAACGTAATGTTCATATTACGCCTTGGTGTGTTAGTTGAGGTGACGTTTTCTAGAATTTGTTTGTTAAACTATTTCCTTCTTCTGTTAAAGTAAAGGTAGGTAGTTACCATGTGGTTCCTCCTGCTAGATTTTTTGTTTTTAATAGCATGTGTATCTGTTAGATCAAGAGTATTAGAAGGTATAAGCATATTTACCACAAAATGTCAGTTTGCACGGCCGAATGGATGCTGTAGGGACTAGTAGGGCGATAATGGAGGGATAGCAGGGTTTTGTAGCAGTGGTGTTTGGGAGCTTGATGGAAGCCCAGATACGGGGAAACTGGTACAGCAGCTGATCTCCGTGGGACCAACACCCTTCCCGTATCTCTTTCTGCTCCCCTCGCAGAGGGGAGCGTGTGCAGTCCTGTTGGGCAGGCTGGGACAGCCCGAGCCCCGCGGGGAGCAGCCCTGACCCCGTCGGGCTGCAGCTGGGCTCGTCCCTGGTTGTGCAACGTGTGCCAAAGTGGCTCTGCCTCCGTGCTTGCCGAAACCTTGGGTAGTGTTGTGTAGGGCTTACCTCGTCCTGGGGAGGTATGCATCATCTTAACGAGGGTGGTTTAAATGTAAGTAGATTATTATCGTTGATCTTGAATTTATAGTTGCAGTTATAATTCCATAATAACTATATTATAGAATACAGTTCTGTATATTTTATAATGGTGATCTTGATGTTCAGGAAAGACAGGAAAGCTGGAGAAAATGAGGTGAGGGCGAGCCAGTTCTCTTGCCAGTCTTGGTGGTCAGCGGTGGGTCAGGGCTGCCTTTCAGTAAGAAGTCCCCTGCACGGAGGGAAGAGAGGCTGTGCTTGCTTATCCTGAAGGAAGGTGAAACTGCATTGTTGGCCTACTTGCGACCACAGATTTCCTTCAAACATTAGAAAGCGCTTATTTAGCGTAGCCACAATACAGATTTAACTGTGAGCATAGTGTTTTGCCCTGAGAGAGTCTCGTCTTAATACATGCAAGTCAAGCTAGAAGATGTCAGTTTAGTAAGTGTGGTTTAAAAAGATCTGTGTTGAAGAACCCAAAGTTTCACAACAGTTATAGGCCTTCTTGAGGTCTAAAAGAAGAGCAGGTAATTAGAAATCCACAGAGTGTTTGCCCGAAGCAAAGAATACCACAAAAACATAGAGCTCTTGGTGTTTTTCAGTTTGTCATGTTATAAAAGCCTCTGTTTGTTCTGTATCTGTTACAGAAACATTGTGTCTGCTCAATGGTAACGAAGGCCAAAACCATCTGCAGTACTTACCTTGCCTGCTCCCACTCATTGCTGAGTTTGGCTTGAATATTGTAATTTGTGATGTCCCCTCCGAAGAGCGTGTTTTGACTGTGTTGATCTAACAGAGCATGTTTTCCTCTCCCACCCCTTCTCCCAACACATAAAATACAGTAGCTTTTTCCTTACAAAATATTTCCTTACTGTTAGTAACCTTGCTGACAAATTGTGAAACTTATTGCAGTCTGGAAATAGCTACAGCTTGTAAACGCTAGGATGAAGAGAGGGAATTTAGCATTGTACACAGAGATAATGTGCTGCAGGTTAACACATCAAATATTCAAATGATTTAAATGCATTGTGTAGTGCAACTGGTAGAAGGATGAATTAGGTCACGATAGACAAAGGCTTGTCTTCATTTGAGCTCCTGTCAGCTCGGCATGTTTGTGCTTCGTTGGTTTTATGACTAGTTGAGTCTATGCACATACGGTATTTCTAATTTTTATATTATCATTATTGGCTTACAAAAATAAAATATGGATAAACTTAATCCTGAAGACAAATGACATTACAAGTATATTTCTAGTAGAAGTTTGAACTTACCAGGGGAACCCCAGAATATCTGAGCATTTAACAGAAATAGGAAATTGGACAAATGACTGATAAAAGGCAGAGACCACCAAATAATAGGCTTTGGTGTGAATTCTGTAGGTAAACACTGAAGTGACCAGAGCCTTTCTCATCACTGAGCCTGAAAGTCCTGTGTGATCTCAGTTAAAACTAGAGCACAGTCTCCACTCAGAGGGTGTTACAAAAGACACTTGAACTGTGTGCTGTTTGCTGCAGTACCTTTTTGGATTTCTCCCCCTGCCTCAGTGGCTGTTGAGGCTGTGACTGTGTGAGTTGGAATGGAATTAATCTTTCCAAGGAAAAGTTCTTGAGGCTGCTTGAGCAGTCAAAGATCATGAATTGAGAGCTTTGGAACTGAAATGGTAAACGCTTTTTTTGTGGTCATTGAAATCACGGAATCCCAAACATCTCGGGCACCTCCTGAGATCATAGAATAGCTTGGGTTGGAAGGGACCTTTTAAAGGTCATCTGCTCCAACCTGCCTGCAATGGGCAGGGTCATCTTCAACAAGACCAGGTTGTTCAGAGTCCCATCCAAGTTTATCAGGAGAATGGAGCCAGGGTCTTCACAGCCATGCAAAGTAGGAGGACAAGAGACAGTGGGCATGAGTGCAAACATGAGAAAAATCAGACTTTATGTAATGAAAAGCTTTTTCATGATGAAGACAGCCAAGTGGGGAAGGAGTTTGTCCAGAGAAGCTGTGAATCCATCCTTGGTGATCTTCAGGAGTTGACTAGGCAAAGTCCTGAATAACCTTGTCTGACCTCAGAGCTCACTGTTTTGAGCAGAAGGTTGGAATGAGTGACTTCTTGAGATCCCTTTCAAACTCAGTTATCATATGATCCTGTGATCCCATAACAGATTTTCACCACTTCAGTGTGCAATTGCTGCCACCTTGTAGTCTAGGAAAAATGTTAATGCTATCTTTTTGATAATAGAACCATAGAATGGTTTGGATTGGAAGGGATCATTAAAGTTCATCTAGTTCAACTCCCCTGCAATGAGAAGGGACATCTTCAACTAGATCAGATTTCTCAGAGCCATGTCCAACATGACCTTGAATGTTTCCATGGATGAGGCATCTACCACCTCTCTGGGCAACTTGTTCCAGTGTTTCACCACCCTCAGTGTGAAAAATTTCATCTTTCTCTAGTGTAAATCTACCTTCTTTTAGTTTGAAATAATTGGAACTATCACAAAGGGCCTACTAAAAAACCTGTCCCCATCTTTCTTATAAGCCCCTTCAGGTACTGGAAGGCTGCAGTAAGGTCTCCCTGGAGCCTTCTCTTCTCCAGGCTGAACAAGCCCAACTCTCTCAGCCTGTCCCCATAGCAGAGGTGCTCCAGCCCTCTGAGCATCTTCATGGCCTCCTCTGGACTCACTCCAAGTGGTCAATATCCTTCTGATATTGAGGGCTCCACAGCTGGACGCAGTACTCCAGGTGGGGTCTCACCAGAGCAGAGTACAGGGGCAGAATCCCCTCCCTCGACCTGCTGGCCACACTTCTCTGCATACAGCCCAGGATACGGTTGGCTTTCTGGGCTGCCAGCGCACACTGCTGGCTCATGTCCAGCTTTTCATCCACCAGTACCCCCAAGTCCTTCTCCTCAGGGCTGCTCTCGATCCACTCTCCACCCAGCCTGTACTTGTGCTTGGGGTTGCGCCGACCCAGGTGCAGGACCTTGCACTTGGCCTTGTTGAACTCCATGAGGTTGGCAGTGGCCCACCTCTCCAGCCTGTCCAGGTCCCTCTGGATGGCATCCCTTCCCTCCAGCGTGTCAACTGCACTACACAGCTTGGTGTCATCAGCAAACTTGCTGAGGGTGCACTCAATCCCATTATTTATGTCACTGATGAAGACATTAAAGAGTACTGGTCCCCGTATGGACCCTTGAGGGACACCATTTCTCACTGACCTCCATCTGGACATTGAGCCATTGACCACTATTCTCTGGATGCAACCACCCAACCCAACCCAATACTCAGACTGGGCTCAGCTTGAGCAGGGTGCTGAGGGCTGTGTCCATTTGGGTTTTGAATATCTCCAAGGATGGAGCATCCACAGCCTGCTTGGGCGACCTCTGCTAAAGTTTGACTACCCGCACAGTAAGAAAAGTTTCTCCTTACGTTTAAATGTAGTTTCCTGTATTTCAGTTTGTGCTCGTTGCCTCTGTCAAAGCATTGTAAGTGGGAACACTAATATATTCTTATTACTGGAAGGTTGTCCAAGAGACGTGCTAATTTGTACCCGTGATGGACAGCCTGGTCAAGAGAGCTGGGGTACTCTGTGGCCTTAGGTAAACATCTTACCCACCCTTTTCAGATAAATGTGCTAAGGGAAGGTGTTAGTTAATCAAGTAACAAATCTGGCAGCCAAAAATCATGTTTTAATTATCATTATTATTATTTTACATTTTTTATTTATAATTATTTGCTTGAGGACTTCTGACCTTGTAGTGCTTCTTTGGAAGAGCTTTAGTACTAACAAAAATGCCTATTGCTTCTGTTGAAAGGCAAGGTAATAAACTTGATCTCAGAAAGATGGAAACTCTCCACTGGAGATAGTGGAAACTGTTTCCAGCGTCTCGCCTTACAGATGCTGTCGGCAATGTCTCTCAGAGAGTGAAAAACATTTGGTGTTTGCAGGCGGAGCCCTGAACAACCGAACAACCCTTCTGCATGCTTAAGAATTTCACCAGCAGCTTCTTTTAGAAATTTTGAGAAAGATTCTTGGCTGTTTTTTTGGAAACTATCTAGGATGATCTAGGTTACATTAACACAATATTTTTTTTTTTTTTTTTTTTTTTTTTGCTTGTTGATGGGAGCTTTATTAAGCAGGTTAGAAAAGATACCATATAGTTCTGTTCTTCATCTTGCTTGGGGCAAGCAAGTGAACTCCAATGAGAATTAGGGAAAACACCTTTTTCATCATCCACAGCATCAGCTGATCAAATAAAGTAGTCCCCCTATTTAAACACATTTTTCCTATCCTTCCCCTAAGTAAGCACCCTTCTAGACTGAGTTAATTGCCAGGACTTTGTGTATGTGGTGGTGCTTTAAATGAAACTTGTGATTTAAGGGCCAAATAAAAGCTGTTGGAGAGAAATAACATTTTTAAATGCTTTTGTTAGACTGCAGGATTATCTGGTATTTTACATAACCTATTACTTACACACATGGATGGCAAGCTAT
Source organism: Eurypyga helias (assembly GCF_000690775.1). Taxonomy (NCBI): domain Eukaryota; kingdom Metazoa; phylum Chordata; class Aves; order Eurypygiformes; family Eurypygidae; genus Eurypyga; species Eurypyga helias. The sequence continues at coordinate 56,093 of NW_010239069.1, read as the reverse complement.
TATTATGCATTCATTTTTTTCCAATGAAAGTTCATAAACTCATGTTAAAGTGTCCAGATTCACATGGAGGAAGCCAAACTGGCATTCAATAAAGCTGTATTTAAAGCTCTTGGCAGGACTTTCCTCATATGAAAGATGTTGTATGTAAGCTCTTGGAATAAAACTTTTAAAAGTTTTGAGATTACAATTCTAAAGACTACCAGATCATCCTAAAATTAAGAGGTTGAAATACTAGATCACAGTTTAGTGTCAGAGTTCTCTTGTCTTACACTGTCTTTGTGTTGTACATATAAATTGATTTTTTTTGTTACAGCACCTCTGGGAAATATCCACTGCATAAGCTTGTAATCTCAGGCATTTGGCACCTCTTGTTGCTTTCTGCTGTGGAACCTTGCAAAATGGGGTTCACTGAAAAGTCTGTCCTGAAGTATTTGAGCATAATGGATGATTTTTTTCTTTCCCCCCCCTATTGTGTTTCTAAGAAGAATAGTTTAGCCTGTGGAATACATCCTGTTTTCTCCGCTGCAATGAAACCCTTGCTTTTTATTCTTAATACCTACTATTTTTCTTCTTTGTTAAGGCTGCCCATATCTGACCTAGGACTTCTTAAAGCCAAAGGCTAATAGAGATGTGTTCCTTTGTTTTTTACCAAGGAGGAAAAGGTTGGGGTTTTTTTAAGCCAGTTAGTTTTCCCTGTGGTGTTTTCAATCAAAGCGTGCGTGTGTGTGTGCGTCTCCAAAAATAAGAACCCCAAACCAAAAACCGACCAACCCCATCCCCCTACCAAATAAAACAAAAAAGCCCCCACCAGATGAAGACAACTGATTGACTTTGTCCAAACTGTAAGAAAACCAAAGTAGTAAATACATTTATCCTGAATGCATATATTTTGATCTTGTTTTTCTAATATGTATCATTAGTAGTGTAGATCAAGCCCCTAATCCACAGTCATTTGTCAGTTGATTATACTCCTTGATACACACATTTTTATATAAGTAGATCATGTAGCTAAAACTTCTTTTCAGCTTGTTTCTTGTTTGCGTTAAAGGTCAAGAAGACACGGAGGGGTTGACTTCGATTTGCATTTTCCAACATTACTTTTGACCCTGAGTTGCTAAGTATGAACTTGGAACAACGGAGCTTTTTAGAGGTGGTTGATAGATGGGTTGTAATCCTGAAGCCTCCCTCCCCTGTGCTCATGTCCTCGGAGCTGTCTGTCATTAGACTGAAGCGCTGTCTTCCTAGGGAAGAGCCTGCTTGCTTCAGGAGTTAAAAATGCTGAGGCTGGCACTTTGGGAGTGTGTTTATAATAGTGAAGATGTAGGAGAGAGAGAGAAAAAGTGAATAGTGTAGGTAAGTTTTGGTTTGTTTGCTTTTGCGGGGAGGGATATCCCCCAGTGTTTCCTAATTAGTCAAAATGTTGATCTAAAACAACTACCTATCTGTTGTATAGGAAAGGCTATTATATTCTTTTTATCTTCTCTCCATAAACAGTCTGCTTTTGTGTGGATTGTGGTACAGTTTTTTTTAAATTACTTTTTTATTAAAAAACCCTTTTTGAACGCTGTCTCCCTCCAGCTTTTCCCCCATTTGTTTCAGTAGCTCTAGCTATCGCAGGTTTGTGTTTTGGGAAAATTGCTGAGATTACCCCTCATTCCTCTTCACTGAAATACTCTAAAACCAGAGAGGGGGTTGTTTTGGGAGGAGGGGGAATTATCAGCAGGGGAAGTATCAGCCTGAATGGTAGTATATCCAGGAATGCTCTGGAAGCCAGGTTTCGCAACATTGAGATTTGAAAACAGTTACTCCTAACTAAGGATTGCCCTTGAGTTTTTAATCAAGCTTTATTAATATTCAGTAATCAGTATAATGTAAGAGCAGGACTGCTGTAGAGTGGCAGTGGGGCAAGTGGTGCCGTGTCGGGCTGGCACTCTGGCTCCCAGCTGGGCTTCTGCCAGCGGGCTGGGGTGTCCTCAGATCAGAAAACGGTGGAATGTGGCTACCTGTGTCCCATTTGATATCTCCTTTGTGATTAATTAATCTGTTTTGCCATGGGTGGAAAAGGTAAAGTGATTGCAAGAACAGATGGCACAAATGGAAAGGGATGGACTGAAAAGCAACAAAATTTACATGAGGCAGGCATTGGTCGCATTGAAGTAACTAAGTTCTGTCCTCTAGAGCCGTCTTGCAGTCAAGTTAGGTTGTCATGCGTGTTGTCTTACCATTGGTGGGGGTGCGTTTGTATGTGGAAAACAAACAAAAAACTCAGACGAAGAGGAGAGGTTAGAGTGTCACTTGTTTTGCTGTAGGGAATTTTAGGAGGGGGAAAAAAAAAGTGAAAAATAAAAACATTTGAAGTGCTCTGGATGAAATCCTGCGTGCAGTTACCGATGCTTAGGGTACTCACGGTTTCCTATGAGACCTCTAATAATGACCAGCGCTCTTGCACTGTGAGCTTGAAAGATCTTCTCTAATATGATTTAAGGTTTGCGTGGAGGTTAGGGATCTTCCCCTGCAAGCCTTGAAGAGACAGGTCTTGATACTGTAAACTGGAAATACTCTTACTGGTTTGCGCGTGCAGAAGAATGGACTGATGCACAGAGCACTGGGAAACCTCTGTATGAAAATACCACCACCACCCACCCACCCACTCACCCACAGACACAAAAAAGTCTTAAATGGAAGAGCAACATCCCTTCTTTTGAAGGCTGATGTTTCCAAGTGAGCCACAGTGAGATGCGGCCATAGCTATACTGAAAGATGTTCTCAGTCACAGATTTCAGAAGGGCTTTGAGGATGACAGAATTCGCGTTTTACAGCTAAGACAAAGAAAATTCAGAAAGGTCAAGTGGCAGACCCAAGTAAGCTAGTATCAGAGCCCTCGTCTCAGTCCTGGAGAAATAGGATATCCCGATGGATTAAGCTGCTTGCTAAGGCTGTGCAAGCTTGCTCTGGTGGGAATTGGTTTGTGTTCTGTTGAACTTCACTTTGATCAGTTTGGCTTTGATGAATAGGACGTCAGCGGCCAAACCCATCCACCAGATCTGAGGAGGAAGGGAGTAGGAGTGCTTGGTATTTTGCAGACTTGAGCTGATTGTGACGATTAAGATGACTTTAATGATCAAGGAAAATAATTAAATTATTCCCTGTAATGTCCCATAGATACTTGAATACAAGGCATTGCCTTTCACCCTAGCATTATATGAAATTAGTATTTTTGTCATTACATTTCATTTTGGTGCACCTAAAGTGCACCTAAAAGTACCTTCTCTAGTGATCAATACGGGAATGGTCCAAAGTTGTCCTGGATTACCTGTTCACCCGCTCGGCTATATGCGTGCCCAGAGACACTCTGCAGCACCGTGGTTCATGCTTGCTCCCTCAAACCTGGGTTGCGCTGGCAGCCTTCTCGCCAGCCTGTTGGTGAGTGCCTGCGCTGAAATCTTTCCTCCTGCTTCAGCAATCCTCAAAAACCCCTTCTGATTGATTCTAACAACCCCTTGCATACAAATCAAGGATCTTTTTCCCACGTAAATTGGCAAAGAATTGTAATGTACACGCACATACCAAAATTACTTCATGAGGTATGTCTGAGGATTTCCGTGGAAAGGGTCAAATGCTGTTTGACTTCGGTTAAATAAATTTCACAAGAGATGTGTATGTGATACCCCCAGTGATTAATTGCTCTCAAATACTTATCCCAGCTGAGTTATGTAAGATGAATCTCTTGACTGATTCCCAATAAAAAGTTTGTGAATGGTAGATGTAAATGTCTGCGGTGGCTTTTGAAATGTTAGATGTGGAAAGTGCTAATGGGAAAAGTATTTTACATCGCTCCTAAGATAAAGACAGGGCCTAGAATTTTTTAGGGCCTTGAGTTTAACTCCCACTGATTTAAAAATTTGAGGCTTCGCTATAAATTGTTCCTCATGCTTCTGGCAGAACAAAAGTTGAGTGTACTTAAAGAAATTAGATTAAGGCTGAAAAGTGGAAAAACAGGAAACTGGAAGGTGTGTGCCTAATGCCAACAGCCGCATGTGAAAATCTGCTATTATACACTTTGGATTGTATGATAGGGTGCTATTTCTGAGTACCCCAATAAGGATATTTTTTTTGGCAGAAGGATGAGTAAGACATATTTTCTTAGTTACATCGAGTCCTAAATTTTTCAGAGTGCTTTTGCTGGCAACCCAGAAATTGGAAATGGACATTTGATATTCTAAAGATTTTTTTCAGTGTATCTAAGCTGAACATGTAGAAGTTTTCAGTGTATATAGAAAATTCAAATGAAATTTCAAGGTTCACAATACCTGTACTTGAAGATGACAGAAAAAGTTAGTAGTTTTCTTTGGATTTGGTTGAATGTGGAGGTTGCGAGGGTGTAGCTTTTCTGAGGTGGTGGGAGACAGGAGGGGGTTACCTCGAGCTGGGAGCAGGAGATCAGCATTGACTTGGCAGCCCTGTGCCTGCTGCATGCGGGGGATAGGTAAAATGAACAGTTTCTTTACTTAGGCATAAAGGAAATAGAGTAAAACATTTGTTGTGGTAAAGGAAAGCATACCTGAACACATGCAAGTGTGAGATCTCCAATCCAGATAGGCAGACAGCCTGTGCTTATCTGGCCTGCATTGCTCACTACTACCTCAAAACCAGCTTTTAGCGATGAGGCTGTTGACATGCTCATGTTTCTCTGTGTGACATGCGCTGCCCCGGTCACGTTCCCTTGTGCTGGGATCAGTTTGTCCATCACTTGTTGGACAACTTGAATGGTGTCACGCCAACCATGGTTTTGGCCCCATTTACATGGTCGTGGTGGCTTTTGGGTCAGCTGCAACGGAAGTTCGGCCCTTCCACACTGTGCCGATGGCAGCTCTGCGCTAGCTCGCAGCAGCCCCCCTCTCCCTTCCCTTGGGAAGTGGCAGTCCAGACAGACTTGTTCAGTAGGCTACTGGTGGGACTACTCCTGCTTCACTTAGGCTGGTTTCTTCTGGGATGCTGGGAAGATCTTAGTCTTGGTGCATACAAAAACAAGATCAGATCTAATCTGTTTGTGCCCAGCCAACTAACATGACCAATATTAGGCACAGCTGATTGATTTGTGGGTATTCTGTGTTCCCCAGAAACAGAATACCTGGAAATTTTACTGGGATCAGAATCCTGTTTCCAGTGAGGGCCATAGTACAGACCTTGAAATACTGGGATGCTATAGTAATGGGGCTTCAATAAATATTAAAAATAAAAAGAAGATAATTTCTGCTTGTTTCTTGTTTGTGTTAAAAGTCAAGAAGACGTGGAGGGGTGTCTTACATTTTGCTAATGTAAGAATGTAGCGCAGCATTTTTGTGTTGTCTTTTTTTCTTTTTTTTTTTAAGGATACCCACATCTGCAGTCACTAATGCAAGGCTGCCCTTTTTGCTATAGGGGAAGATGGATATTTTGAAATGCTTGTGACCAGTAGCTTCTTGCTATAGTGTTTTACTTGGTCTGTGTCAGAACTTGGTGGTTAGATACACAGGAGAGTACCCAGCAGTGAGGAGGAAAACGTAAGCCCTGAAGTGGTAGTGGTTCGACCACCTCAAGCTCTGAGTCAGGACATTAAAACAGGTTTGGATTTCAGGGAAGCAAATGTCATACAGAACTGGAGTCTAAAAGCTCTGAAAAAATCGCATGTGGTATTTTTTTTTTATTCTGAGGAAAGAGACATTAGGCCACATTTGCATTCATTTAAAAAGTCATTTACTTCTTGCTCTTCTGTCTTAGTGTGTGTGTATATGCACACAAAAAAGAAGCGATGACCCAAAGGAAGCACTGCTCTGGCTCCAGAGAAGGACAGGCAGAATTGCTGGCTGGCACAAGACAGGAGTGGGGCACTTTGCAGCCCACAGTGAGCAAATGTGGGAAATAATTTGAGTGAGCATGGCCAAATGGTGCTGCTGGGGCTGCTGCCAGTTAACGTGAGTTAGGGCAGCCCCTGGTTCCGGTGGCACTCGGGAAAAGCGTCAAACGGGAGCCAGCGCCAGTACGTGTTGGCCAGCACTCCATTTCTTTGTGGCTGCTTGGTGTTGGCAGTGCCTCTTTCCACCTCTTCAAAGCCAGTGGCAACATTTTCAAAAAGTATCCGATTCCAAAATAATTGTGCACATGCACATTTGCTGAGAATTAACACAAAATGTGAAATGAAAACAGATTTAGTTATTTTGGTGTAAGTTGGTATGTAGCTCAACTCTCCATAACCACTCCCGAAGGATATAATAAATACCAAAGTGTTTAAATATAAGGCTTCATATTTTCTTTAATGAATGGTTTTGAGTAGAGTGAACTCAACTATTGTTAACTCTGTAAGTGGTTAATGGTATAAGTGTATTTTCAGGATTTTTGTTCAGCTTATGGGTTGACATAACAGTCTACTGTTTGGAGAGAAAAAATCCTTGTCTGTTTATACATACATTAAAATAGAATTTTTTATTGAATACTATTACACAGTCATTTCTTGTCTTAAGATCAGATGTATAGTGGTGATGTTTTTAGGGTTTTTTTTCTTTTAAACAAACCAACAAACCCCCCCCCCAAAAAAAAAAAAAAACCACCACCAAAACCAAACCAAAAACTCACACACCAAAAGTTTTCCTGTTGTCCTCACAGTACTTAAAATAAAAGCATGCTGTATTCTTTTTGGACTCCTGTCTCCCCCAAAAGAAAATACTTAAAAATATTATTTTTAGCTCAAAAGTAATTCAGAACTGGCAGGTTGTGTTTTATTAACCTCCTTCGCAGCCAGCTTCTACCTACAGGCATGTGTGGCCTGTTCTCCTATATGGAGTCATTCACATTATTGCCAGCTGAGACCTGTTCTGGGTAATGTAATTCCCCAAAGTAGTGTGCCTTTTTTTTCTGAAACTGTCAATGTCCCAGAACCATGTGTTTATGGCGACAGTGATATATTCAGCCATAACAGTGTCCTCTAATTTACATGCATAGAACAACACTCTTCATTTGTCATCTTTTGAGGCACTTTGGTCTTATTCTTGCCATAGTTTAAGTTCAGCTGAATAATTATGAAGACTAGCCAAGCTCGTGCTTGCTTTATGTACTGTTTGCTTGTTTTTATGGTTGTAACTTATGTTTCTGACAACCAAATCCTGAAGCAGAAATGGCAAACAAGCCCCAGTTGGCATATTTCTAAGGTTAGCTAAGCAGCAATGAAAACTGTGACAGCTATCGAGTAGTGGGATTAGCAGCTAAAGTTGGTTAGGGTTATTTGAAACCATACATTGTGTTCATTCATATGTGGCAGTTCCTTCAGATCCTGCATGTAGTTCTGTTCATTTGTTTATGTTGTAGGAAATAAATTACATTTTGAAGATCAGCCGAGCTCCACAAGTTATTTACTCACAAGCTTTACTTAGAATAGAGAAGATACATTACAGTTTGTTTGTGAAAACTTGTTTCTGTGTAATATGTGTATCTCGGTGGTCAGTATCAGATGTCTAGTACTGTTGTTTTCTTTTTATCAGCCTTACTAAATGTAGTGAATATTCTTATGCTTTTGGCAAAGTTAGTATTGTAAGTATTTGCAACTCTTAAATCCTGAAGCCGACACCTAAAAAACCTGAGTGGTCTTGATGGATTTTATCTCAGCACCTCCAAGTCCCACTCCGTATGTCCCACCGTGTGTACCATTTTACAGTGGGGAACGGGGGTGGAGGTTGGCTTGCTCACTCCCTTCCCTCACTTACGGGATGAGGAGCGTACAGCTCATCTGACTGTAACTGGAAACAACTGCTGAACTTTCATCTGGTGATTACCCGTTCATTGAGGACGGCACTGCTGTAGCATCTGTTAGTCATTATATCTTGTTTAGAAAGAAGCCAGTAGGAAAATATAGGAGGGAGAAAAACAGTGAGGTATGGGTTTAGAGCACAGAATTGATAACAAATGTTCTATTTCTGGTTTCTTTGCTGCCATGGAAGCCTTGTACCTTCATACAAATAATATAAAGGTCTTTCATCACCTGTTAAATGAAGTTTCTGCCTGCTGCTTGCAGGTGCTTTGATTATTTTTAGTTTATGCATGTATCAGTAGAAGGCTTTGAAAATCTCTTGGTTTTGCTTTTTCTTTCCTCTGCCTGTGATGTCGTATTTCTTTGTTGGTTTGGGTTTTTTTTCCAGCCATGGTTGTTATCAAGCTTTTCTCTAGATGGCTTTTCACTACTTTCTAAAGTGCAGTGATCCAGGGAGGCTCCAACGATGCAGAAGTTGGAGGCTGCATCGCCAGGCTCTGGGAGGTAGCACCAACTGCTCTCAGGTACGAGCTTGAAAGTTGTCACTATGTTGGTATCACCTGCTTCTCTGGAGCTGCCCGTGAGGATCTAACAAAATCCTGAGATTGAGCTGGGATTTTTAGAACAGTAGCAAAGAGAATTTCTGTGCTGATTGTGAGAGGGTTTTATATTTTAACTCTTATTGTTGTGGCCTAAAATGTAAAGCGCATGCTTGCTGTTTGTTCCCAAACAGAATAATTATTTCACACCGGAATTTATGAAGAAGTCTTCCCTGTTGGGTATGATGTGACAGAACCACGTACAGTGTTGTGTGCTTAGTTGTTGGCATGGTGCTCTGCCTAAAACTACAGTGCACGTCAGTCTATGCTGAATTTTGCTTCAAGCTGGCCTCTGTGTCTTGACAGTAAGTTTTACCTGTTGGAGCATCTAAGCTGTGCCCTGGCATAACCTGTCCAGCCATACCTAATACACCAGAAGAGCTTGGGGTGGTGTGTGGGGGGAAGTAGGAGGAACAAGGCACCACTGAAATGTTCCAGACCTCTTCTAGATGAGTTTTGACCCCCAAGGGAAGGTAGAATGCCCCCTTTTGATGGTGGCAGCAAGCTGGTGGATGGGCTAAGCCACCACCACGTGATCTGTGGAAATGCAGGTTGCTGCCACCGGTTGTCCTCTCCTCCTCCCATGGCTGCTGGCTCCCTGGGCCAGACCTAGCAAAAACGCAGTGCTGGTTCATCCTACCGATCCAAGGGAAACTTTCTGGCAGGAGCGACGATGCACATTTTTACTGGATTAGGAGTGATGTCAGTGCAGGAGGGATGATGGTGCATTTGTTTCTGTAGTGCCCACCTTAACAGCTCCTGCCCTCTCTCCAGTGTGCTAGCTCAGCACCGAAGTGGTCACAGAAATGAGCCAAGTTGAGATGACTGTGAAGAAATAAAGAACCTGGTAGGAGCTCTGCATCTGGCATTGGTTGCTATAAAACTACACATGAGTAACCATGTCCTCCGGAGAATGCTGGGCCCCAGCATCTGGATTTGCTGTCCAGTAACTTACTTTGCAAGGTAACCCTGAATGCCTCAACTCAGCTGATACCTCCTTCCTTGTTTTTTGGGTCTTTTTAAAATTCCTTAAGGACAATGATAGGTACTTGTCATGAAGTGGCCTCTTCAGACCCAAGGCAGTCAGGGTGCACGAGCTACAGTCACTGGGCCAGTGTGAAATTTTTTTCTGAAGTGATGGTCATGGCATAAGAAAGGAAAAAATTGGGAAAGAAATCTCCAACGCTTTGTAGGGCACTTGACTGGTCTGGGTTAATGTAGGTTTTGGTCTGCACTCTGGGATTTTTTTTTTCTGCTTTAGCCCATTGATTTTTTCCAAGTCTTTTTATTAATAATTGTTGCATTATTATTAATGTTCTGTGTATCCAATTATGGCTTCTTGATTCCACGTCACTTGAATTTAATTCCTTTATCTAGATTGCCAAGTATTTTTGGCATGTCAAAGTGGAAAACTTTGCTTCCTGTATTTCTCTAGAGTATACCTCTCTGCTTTCTCACCATCTCTTGCCTTCGTCTGTAGAGACTGGAATTTTCGCTCAGCTGCAATTCCTGTTTCTCTCACACACCTTGAGTATTCATTAGTTTCACCTATTGAAATTGATGCCAGACCTGTGTGGCTTGATCTACTGCTGTAATTAAATGCAAATCAAACCAGTTTTGCTCAACGTTAGTCTGCATTACAGCTCACTAATTAAGAATTACTAATGTCTTGAAAAACCTGAGTCACTGAACTACTCAGCCGGGTCCAACAGCCTGTGACTTAGGGTTGCAGTGGCAGAAAGCAGATGGTTTGGAGGTCAGAGCACAGCAGATGCCTCTCAGATCCTAAATATGTAGAAGACAGGATGTTACCCCTTCCTGTTTGCAGCTACTTTAATAGGACTTGAAAAAGTTTTTTTAGAAAGTTATTCACAGATGATGGGTTTAGTTCAACCAGAAACTAGTGTTAATGTCCAGAGAGGCAGGTCTGCGCTTGCTGGGTTTTTTTGATCTGTTTTGCTGGAAACTCAGGGCTTTTAGGCTGCCCCATAATCCCGCTTTCCCGTGAGTGGGAGGACTGCTGCTCCTCCGTGTTCAGCCCTGCCTGGCTCTTCCTACATTCATTGGTGTCTCATCTCCTTTTGCGTTAAGATCAAGTTTCCTCTTCTTGTTTGATTTCTTCCCCCCCCCGGCCCCGAACATCTCTGCCCTGTTTTCATGTGTTCTGTACGTTTGCCTTTAGCATTGATGCTTCCCAAAAAGCTCTCCTGCCCAGGTCACATTAGGGTAATAACAAGCACGCCCCTTAATATTAGCTCTCTTCTATAGGAAGTGCACATGGGGCCTGTTTTTGAAATTCTCCTTGGGGTGAGGAGATTGCTGCTGCTCAGCACACTTCACTGTGTGTGTAAGCATAGCTGTATATACAGTTTAGCTCAGAACACTGTATATGGTAACTAGTAGACATGCTGGTAGGAGTAGGCATATTGGTGGGTAGCTATTTACTGCCCAGTGTACAATTATTGCTTAATTGCTTTTCATTAATTTGGGTTTGTTGTTTTTGTTTTTTTCATCAACTGGTTCCACCTCTATGCATGTGTTCATTTCTCAAGCTAGTCTTAAACAGCTTGGGAAGCTCTATTAAGATTCTGAAGCTGGTGCTACTCCGTGGGTGGTGTATCTCGGATTTTCGGGGTTGTGATCACTTTTTGGAACTTGGTCTCCCCGCAAGATGATGACCTTTCTCAAAATCAGCCCCAAACCACACTCCAAATACCGTATGAAGTTTTTACTTTTTCTGTGTCACTAATAAGAAAGTATTTCATTCAAAGAAAATGTTCAAAATTAATGGCGGTCTTTTTCCTAATGCTTGGTCCTTCCTATCATGGAACCTGAGCGCTCAGATTGTAGTTTCTCAGTAATGTAGTTTGGGTCAGGGTTTCTTGTATTTTAGCATGGCATGGACTTCTATTTTGGTACCAGCTTAATCAAAGGACAGAAAATATTTTTGCATCTATTGGTGCAAAAGTGTAAATTTACTGTGCCTATCCGGACTGTAATTATAGTCACAACACCAGTGAGCGAACTGATCAAATATTGCCTCCGCAAAAGATGGGGTGACTGGCGAGGTAGCGTGCTAGTGGTTTTGACCGTTAGTGATCCGTACTGGATGTGAACCAGTGCTCTAATACACATGTTGGTCAGATTGCTCATGCCCCTTGGCTTCTGCGAAACACATGTGTTGGTTGCCTGTGAGTGCTACCATAGAGATTTCACAGTGATAGTAATATTTTGTCTTTTAATGTGTAACTGGAGTCTTATGTATGCAAGTGCAGAATCAAAAATGCAAAGAGCTCTGGTCTGGGGACTCGGGCCTTTCTTTTAACCTTGCCTTCTGTCACTGCACTTTTCGCTCTCTCAGTAGCTTTTTCTGAATACAGCACAAGTAAAAATGATGGGCATTTTGTAAACAGCAGAGGAGCATGCTGCTAAAAGTCATTTTAAGCTTGCATACACTGTACAGTTGGTTGAGCGCTGGAGTAGACTCACAAGGCTTGAACTCCAAATTCCAGCTCTACCATTAATCCCCACAGAAACAGGAATAAACTCCTCCTGTGTCCCTATATTCACTAGGAGGTCTTATTCAAGTGAGCTAATAGGAAGCATTGAACAATCCAGTGAAGAGCACATTCCTTCAGTTCTTCCTGTTGAAATCAAGGCCTCTCTCCAGTTCCTGTTTTAGTCTTGTTGCCATTAATAATCCCTCCTAAATCAGTGCTGTGACTCGTGTTTCTCTGCTCTGGCTGAAGACGAAGCTGGGAGGAGGAGGAGGAGGTTGGTGCATCCTCTCCTGGGGCAGTTTCCTGCCCTGTACTTCCCTTTGCCTGCCGGAGAGCAGGAGGTAAATCGTGGCAAGCGGGGCAGAGGAGGATGGGGCCACCCTTTTAATCAGGAGTGCTGCATTCAGCTGAACTTGGGGCTTCAGCTGCTTCTCTCGCTGCTCCGTACCTCATCGTGCCCCAAACCAGAGTTTTGAGTCTGGTACTGCAGAAGAAACAGTTAAAGCAGAAGCCCACATTTTGCTGGATGACATGCAGGCAGCACTCGGTGACCTTCAACCATGTAGGCAGGAGTGTGTGGGGGTGGATGGCTCGGGGGGTTGGAGGCATCGGGTGGCAAGACAGGTAATAGTCAACGAAGGAGATGCGAGGGCTGGCACTGGGAATGCTGGAAGGGTCCTAGGGGGGGAGATAACTGATCAAGTTTAAGTAGCAAGAGTGAGAGAGGGAAGAAGAGTGTGTTCTTGTTTATTTGCTTTTAAACAAACCAGTGGAAAACCTGAGATGGTCTTTGTGGAGAGAGGCAAACCGAAGCTCGGAGCGTGGTTAAGACTGTGTGGGTATGCCAGCTACCAGGCTTCTAAGCGTGGGAATTAGTGCCTGTGTTCCCCTGTGCAAAACCTGATCCTTACAGAGAATACTACAGAAGCTTCTGGCTTAGGCTTGGAAAGTGGCATTTCAGAAAAAGCAAATGTTCTGCTGTACCTGGGTATCAGAGGGTTTCTGTGCTGCCCTCTCAGTTCCTTGTCAGGCCTGAGGTTGGATAAGGCCTTTCAGGAGAAAGTAAAACTGAAGTATAATCCTTTTGGTTATATGATGAAACATTTGCTTCCTGCCTTCTGAAAGACTGTTCAGCTTCCAAAGATTGAAATACAATTATGATTATTTTAGCATGCCCAACCTTGCCTATTGCCCTTTCCCAGTAATTGTTGCTGTGTGTTTTGAGAGGAATAGCCATGCTTCCCCCCCCCCGGATTTTCATATCCATACCAAAATATAGGTTGGATCACAACCACAAAATAACAAATGTGATTATGGGGGGGGAAAAAAAAAAGGGGGGGAAAAAAAAGAGAAAATCCCCACTCTCTCCAGTACAGTGTGTGTTGAAGTATCATCCAGCTTGTCTGTGCTCAAGGATGTTTCAGCTGCCATATGAAATGCACTAACTCTGTAAAATGATAATAGGAAATCTCAGGGGAGGTCAAATATAGAAATTATACTTAACTGTATAATACGAGTCCCCTTAAAAGCTAACAGAAATAGAGAACTCAGCCACAAATAATATAATGCTTCAGGAGTAATAATACACTGCATTCTTGGGTTTTTGGTTTTTGGTTTTTTTTTTCCCTTTTATGTTCTACCCTGAGTACAGTCCCCTGTAGTTTGGTTTTCAGCATCAATCCTGTATAGCTCCAGATGAAGCATGTTCGAAGGGAGAACAGTGGTTTTTACCACAAGAGATTTCTGTGGGGTATGCTTAGAAGAACACAAGGATTCCTTTTCTCTCAGGTCAAAAGCTCTGCTTGGGCAAAACTGATTTGAGATCAGTAGGCATCAAGGAAATCTGAAAAGGGTCGAAGTTTTCATTTCTAGCATTCAGTTTCGTTAACCATAATCAATTGCAACTTTTCCACTAAAAAGGAAGTGACTGTTTTTTGCATTCATTAGACTAATATCAGATGCATTGAAAAATAAACTCACAGATAAAGATCTAACAATTAAAATTAGTTACTGTCATGATTTCTTCAGGTATCTGAAGTGCGCCATCACATGAATAGTGTATGGTATGGAAGACCATGTCTGACCACAGTGCTATTAGGGCAGGAGATTCAGGCTTAGAGATCATAAAAAAGGAGTGACTGAGAAAAACACAGAATCCAGTGCCATGAGTCCTGGTTTTGTATTTTATTCGTAGGTCTCCTGACTTTCTACCATGGATCTGTAGTCTTGGCGTCTTCTGTGAAAAGGAGCTTTGCATAATGTATGATTCCTTTTGAAACGGACTTGAAATACTTCTTAAGGGCGCTGTGCTCTGTCTTGGGAGATGGACTTGTACAGACTTCCAAGCACGCTTGAGGGGCTACAGAATGTCTGGTTTCAGGATCCTTCCTTCCTTGCTGAAAATAATGTTTCTGTGTAGTAACTGTATAAGCAGAGTGCGGTGGAAGAAATCTGTTGTCTGCATCAGTGGGGCAGGTTGAAAGCTGAGAAGCTGCTTTGTGGCAGTGAGGGCTTCCCTGGTTACTGTCAAATTGTCTGTGTTTATTTTCTTACTTTATTTTTTGCTCGCAGCCTGACAGTCGTGAATGTTGGTAATTTGGAATTTGACTGCCAAAGGAATGGAGTTTGTGCGTGATGGGATTTGAACCCTGTGCATGTCACTGCATTTAACTAGAGTTTGCTCATTGCAAATCGGCTTGCGAGTCCGTTCCGACTGGAGCAGAAAGTGCACTTGCAGCTCTGCCAGGACGGGGAGAAGGAGGGAGAGACAGAGGTTCAGAAAATGGTAAGTTCTCGTCTGAATGTAGATGCTGTTTTCCACTGTGAACTTTTGTACCTGCAGGACTCTTGGATTCAGCTTTACCGGGGGGAGCAATCAGCTGCTGGTGAAGGGCGTTCATGAGATCCAGGAGATTTCTGGAGGAAAAGCTGCAAAAGCAAGGGGAACAAATGCACATTACAAACAGATTAGTTTCTAGTGTCTTAGTAAATTGAAAAATCACTGGATAACTTTATCTTCAAAAAGCCTTCTAGAGATGAGCTAGTATTTTTTGCAAGCTGGAATGACTTCAGCCATTCTTAAATTGCTGCTCAGTGTGAGAACAGAGTTAAAACAGGAGATTAAAAATGAGCAGAGTTCAAACTCCTCCTTGCAAATCCACTAACAACTGACACTTTTCACTCTTGGTGGGAAAGCAGGGCGAGGGTAGTGTTGAACAGACCCCAGAACAAATCAAGTGCGTATGAGACAAAGAATCAGCAAAATAATCTTGAATCTAGAATTGTGGCGGTAAGCAGCATGGCATGGCATGTGAAGAACTTCGGAGTTTTTTCAAGTTCAATTGAAGCTTTAATTTGTGGTGAGGTGGCTTTTGAAATGCCAGCATGATCAAGGATTGGCACTGCAGGCCAGTCAGATGTATACTGTGGATTGGAAAATGTTGAACAAAGCGGACAGTATCTGGTTGTTTGGTTTTTTTTAAAGTGTCTCTAAATTAGTGAAATTCTGTATCTCTTTCAATTGGCATTTCAGGTTTACCAACTGAGAATCTCTGTGGCTTGACTGGTTACAAATGTTTTCATGCAAGCACGTTAGCTTTTAAGTTGGTACATAAGCTGCTTTTTTAAAAAAAAAAAAAGTGAATAAGCTTGTAAAATAACGTGTTGGAAAGAAAAAAAAGTCTTTTTTTCATATAGACAGATCTGATTCATCAGAGAGCATCAAGATAATTGTCACGATTTTCATTTTAAAAGGAAACCAAGAAATCTTGGCACAAGTGTAAAACTTTCTGTTGCTATACTGGCCTGTTGCCTGGAGCTAAATATTTGCCTCATGAATTTTCCTTTCCCTATCAGGAACAGGAAGCAATGTTACAAATGAAATGCATTAAGGTTTGTAAGTGATGCCTGTTATTCAGAAAAGGAAAGATGCCGTACATGGTATGTGATATAAATGAGATAAAATTATTTTTTATTCTGGCTGAAATTTCAATGGTGAGTTGTTTTTCGTGATTTGAGTACTTCCTAACGTGGAGATTTGTATTTAATTGCTGCAAGTCTCCCTCTAGATAACTAAAACACTTATTCGAGTCAGGTTTAGTTATAGAATTTCAAATGAGACACGTTTGCCTTTTCCTCTATTTTTCTCTTAATTTTTCCTCTTCTTTTAATGAGCTCATCCCTCAGTGGATCGGGCTCTGGCTATTGCTTCTCCACCTTTGGTGCTTCTAGAAACTCCTTGCCTTGCCTTTTGTCCCTGTCCCTGGAGGGGTGCGGCAGCAGCCGGCGGCGAGCAGCTGCTTGTGTCCTGCATCGCTCCCAGCGGGTACTGTCCTGTGACAGCCCCTACCTAGAGTACACTGCACATAAACGGTTGATAGTATGGTGAATGGTTCTCCAAGGCTACAATGTCATGGGTTTTCTCCAAATTGGGATTTTTTTTGAGACAATAAAGGTGGTACTGCTAACCTTGATTTTCACTGAGAGTGATGAAAAGCTTTTTGCTCTAACTTCGTATCCTACAAACTCTATGTGTGGAAGTTATTAGTGATATATGACAGTAATAAGCCATTCCAGTTGTATTTTTACTGAATCTGCAAGGGCCTCGCCTTTTTGCGGTATTCTTCTGTTTTGTAAGTAACAGTTGCTATGTCTTTTTCCAGGGCTATCATGTTATCTGACGTTTAATAATTTCCCTTTCATAACGTATTGTAAAGTAAGATTTCTGATCTCCAGCGCAGACTCGTATATTTTATTCTCTTTATAGGTAATTCTCAGAAGTGTTCCTTTCATTTTGCCTACGTTATGCAGCTGTGAAAGGGCTTCCCTTAACTAAGCACACCTGGCATTAACCATTCCCTGTGTATTTCATTACTGCATATTTATAATTCTTGAGTTAAGCTAGCTTGAATGAGAGTTGGGCACACAATGGAGTTTTCCCATCTATTCTGGAAAAGCTTTGCATGCCAATAAGCACTGCAGTTAGCTGAAGTGCTCTTATTTCCTAATGAAATCTGCTTTCTCTGGGCCCTTGAGGAATTGTGGGAGGGCACACAATTTGGTCTACCTGTGCATTATCACATACGCGCATAGGAATCGGCCAGAATAGGTTTAGAAAACTGCTGTACTGACTTTTACATTTACATTTTTAATCTGTACGGCCTTCCGAGGTTCTTAGGTCCCGTGTACGACTGGAATTTTTATTACTGTCTATCTGTTATCTTTGCAACCCATTGACTTCACGGGGCAGGCATTTATTTCTGTACAATGCATTGAGAGATATGCTTCCAGTTCATGATTCATATCAGAAACAATTTATTGTGCTGAGACTTTCCTATTTAACTTCTTTTTGCATTTCATATTGTATTAAAACATCAAAAATGAAAAGTATAAAATAATTTTGGGTCACTCAGCTGTAACGTTTGTATGTTAAAAATAATATATATGTGTGGAGTCACGATCTGCTTAAACCTTTAGAGCGGAAGAATTGCCCGTCATTTAGATGACTTCAAAAAAAAAAAAAAAAAAATACAGAGAGAGAGAAATTAGCACTAAACTGATACAGCTCAGCCCCAAAGAAATCTGTGTCCGTGGCAAGAATTTGCGTGCCCTGAATGAGAGGTGTCGAATGGGGAGCTGGAGGAGAGGGGGGAGAGAGTTGGTGTGTTTAGGGAAGAGAAAGAAGGCAAATAAGTAAAACACCCAAGAAAGATCAGGAAGTCTGGGGCTCCGCCTGGACAAAGCTCAAGGTGTGTGGCATTGGGATTGTGCCCCGGGTGACAGTGGGTTTGGGCAGCGAGCAAAAGAAGCGTCTCCTTTTTAATTCCTCATGCACACACGGACAGTGGGAGTTGCTGTGAAAACTTTCAAGCTCTCATTGCAAATTCTCTTCAGCTACAGCAAATTATCACACGCGGAGATTTTGTCTGGCTGTTCTAATGCAAATGGACAACATTGATTCTTTTCTTGCAGAAAAAGTGATATTGAGCAAACCATCTGCACGGGCGTTTTGCCTGGTATAAATGCTGGGAATATAGCTGTTTCACTCTACTAACGTTTTATTTATGATTGATTTAAAACTTTCCTTTTTTTTAAAACTGTGCCTTTTAAATTGAGAAAACTTTGACTCCTTTTTTTTTTTTTTCAAAAGATTTTTACTAATACGGAGTTGATGCAGTTTTGTTTTGGAAGCCGTGCTCTTCTAAATGCCACCTGGTGTGGTACGAACTGAGGTAGAATCTCTGATAAATCTGGACTAAGTTGATGATTCTGAGCAAGTTGCCAGAATGATATTTGTTGTTTGTAAGTTGTTTTAACTTGTAACAATCCCTTGACAAACCAGTGGAATGGCCTGTTTTGATTTGCAGCAGCGTGTGTCACAGAATGCGCTTGCTAGTGCTTTCCACCCGCTATTCAGCTTGCTTTTGCCTGCTTGTTTTCTGTTTTAAAAAGTATTTTCATTGTCAAACTGCATCCAAACTATTCAGTTGGAGCAGCCTGTTTGTTGGTGCCCCGAGACGCTTCGTTTTGTCCCGGCTGACACCCGATGATGGATGCAGAATATTCTGAACTGAATGGTAAATATGAGTCTTGTGCTTGTGTCGCTATTTTTCGATATATTGATTTTATTTAGGTTCAGCACATGTGTTTTGACTGTGATAGAATGTGTAAAAGGTCATGGTACTGTTTGAAGCTCTGAACACCAGCAAAAATCCCATGGATGTAAAAATGTACAAAACGGACAAACCATGCGGAAGAAAACCTATTTGTAGAACGCGCTGTGTTAACCAAGGAAGATTTTTGTCTTCTGTTATTTCTGAAATCATAGAAAATCTATGTGAATATGTAGGATCACAACTATTTTCTAGGGAATAAGGGTGTTTTGCGAAATCTGACTTTACAGGCCCTTTGAAGCTACATGGCAAGAACTGAGAAGGAACTAGCCAGAAAAAGGCCTTTGGAATGTCTGCTTTGGTGAAGTAGGAAAAAAATGTAGAAAAGCCTGAAACTGCGGGTGTACACTGAGTGCCTAGTTTTGGCGGAAGATTGCGCAAAAATCTAAAGACACAGATTAAATAGATAAAAAGTCTGTGCACTGCATCTTGCATTCTTTGCGCCCTTATTTAAAGGTTTTTCTGCTCAAATAGTGTCATATTGAAGACTGAAAATTTGGATGGATAGAGTGCTCTAAATAGACCTTCCTGATGTGTTCCTAGAACATTGTTTGTATTTGAGGAATTAATGCAATTATTAGGACATGATTCTACGAATACGTACAATTTATCTTTTCTTGCACCACCTAAAGGGAACTGCTCACACGGTCAGTGAAATGCATAAGCCTTTGCAGGATTAAATGCTAAGTGGTCCAAAAAAATAAGATCTCTAAAATATTTTAATGCTTTTAAATGTTTTTAAGGCATATATGTAGCTGGTATTTTATCTCAGGTATGTGTGTCTGAATAATTTCTAAAGTGGAAAACTCCACTTGTTTGGTTTTTTTTTTTCTCTTGTATGTTGTTTTTGTTGGGGTTGGTTTTGCTTTTTTTTTTCCACTCAACAAATGAAAGACATTTTTAAAAATTACTCACTTCTAAAAATCTAGAGAAGCCCCAGTGACATCATACTTAAAAAAGGATTTTTTTGTTTTGTTTTGATGCTGGTGAGCTTTTGTTTCTCTTCTTACTGTGCAAGTGTTTCTATTTTATGTTTTTAAGGAAATTAATTTTGAATGGTTTCTGATCAGTGGCTTGGCCATGCTTCATTGTCATGCTGATTTTCATATGGTTCTCCTAAAAATAAAGTATCAGC
>NW_010239069.1:8190-36385 GCF_000690775.1 Eurypyga helias | reverse complement strand
GGGTGGGGGGGCGGAGGGGGAGCCAGCAGCCCTAGATGTTTCTGGCCACCTTAACTTATGGAAGGCCTTGGAGGGAAGAGCAGGAGCTGGGGAGCTGGGTGTCCCGGCCAGGGGAGGATGCAGTGTTCAGACCAGCACGGGGAAGGATAGCTGGAGATGGTGCAACAAGATTATGCTCTCTTTTTCTCCCATATCAGGGAAATTAGGCATCTGATTAATTAAGCCAGCAGTGCCAGCTGTGCACACGGGCAGCTGATCAGGAGGGAATTGGAGGGGTATGGTGATGCCTAGGGGGGACAGGCTGTGCTGGCCAAGCTGTTCTGATGGAGGTGGGACACATCAGCACTGGGACCTGACCTTTCATGGGTCAGGGGCGCACGGTTTCTCCACAGTGTCCCCAGTCTACGTTATTCCCTGTCACTGATGAAATATCCCTGTTTTCAGGACTGAGATGTGTTATTGCTGCAGTTCCAGTATTCATTGCTTTCACTCATTCAGCTTGAAATACGGGAATGTCAGGTACACAGAAGTGCTCTGTAATAAGGCTGGAGATGTGTAAAGGATTGGAGGGGAAAGCACCAATAAATCATTTCCACAGCTCATTTAATTTTGTTTGCTTACATGTGGATGAACTAATTGAATTAAAAAACCTTCTTCATTTACTAAAGAAGGGAGTTTTTGACTATACAATTTAAATTTACTCTCCTACCACTCGCTGTCAGGTGAATTTAAAACCTGATTAAGCGGGACAAGTCGGGCTGCCTCTTTGTTGCACTGAAACTAGCAAAACCCCGTTGTGTTTCCTTACCTCTTGTAGGAAACTGCAAACCGGAGGGGTATCTGAGAGTGACAGTTTGCAGGTATTCCCCTCCATCTTTTTGGTCCTTAACCCTTGCCTCTGCTGGGTGGTTAGCAGCCCTGCAGCATGCTGCTTAAGCCGGTCACCCTGTGTCAGTTTTTCTCCTCTCCCTAGGTTTCATATAAGCTGACATTTTATTATTATCTAGTGAAGAATCAAATGTACTACTCACCATCTCATACATTTGCTGAAATTGTTTTATTTTTTTAATAAATGGGGCTTTAGAAAATCAGCATGAAGAGCTTAGTCTAAATCTGAAGTGGCTTCCATTTATGTCCAGTGATACGTTCTGTAAAATCCACTCTGGTTTTCTTGGTCATAAGTCATAAGGCTGTGGTTGCAGCGTAGTCTCTAAT
Source organism: Eurypyga helias (assembly GCF_000690775.1). Taxonomy (NCBI): domain Eukaryota; kingdom Metazoa; phylum Chordata; class Aves; order Eurypygiformes; family Eurypygidae; genus Eurypyga; species Eurypyga helias. The sequence continues at coordinate 35,170 of NW_010239069.1, read as the reverse complement.
ATTCTGCTAATGAGGTGGAGGAGCAGGATTACAGCTCTGCCGTGGTCCCACGTGGCAGCCCGCGCTCGGCTCCGGGATAGCCCCTGCACGGGGGCTGGAGCTGGTTTCTTGAAGATGAGCTTGGGGCGTGTGTGGCAGTCACCGGGGTGGGGACCTGCCCGCAGGCTTAGCACCTAGGAGACAACCAGCGCAGAAATAAAACAAACTCTTCATTTCCACATTAGTCCTCACCTAATAATTTCCTCCCCTCCCCCCGACAAAGTGGCGGTACCTGCTTTTTAGCTCTCAGAAGTCTGCCAGCCTGGCACTTTGATCCTGAACTCAGAAGTAAATTGGGATTGAATTATGATGCTGGTCTTCTCATTTGCTGAAGCTTGCAGTAGCTGCTCGAGAGGAATACAATGCCCTGCTAACTCCGCTGTGTCAGTGTTGGCTTCGTCACGACACCAGAAACATCTTTTGTTCGCTGCTAGTTTATAAAGCTTTTCCTGATAGTTTTTAAATTGGCGTCACCCACTGGGAGACGTTCTAGGTGGTTATTGTTTTTGGAAGAGCATGAATGCACAAAAAGTGCTTCTACTTACTGTGGCTTAAGTGGAGTCTGACAACTTTTGAGGGAGAGAACACCATCATTTGATGTTAATAGATTTGAGACTAAGCCTTTTTTTGTTTGTTTTACTAAAGACCAGGAATTTGTATATTGCCCAGAGGTGCTAAATTCCAAGGCAATAGACAATATAGGAACAGTAGTCACTGAAAAATTGAATTTAGAGATGCCACTCGTATGGTTGTAGGGCTCAAGTAAACTGCAGTCAAGTTGTTTATGTATTTGTCTATAGACTCTTAAATTAACAATTTAATAGTCTTGTATTTGGGAATACAGTAATAGACTTTTATGTAGAATCTGAATTCTTTTTCTGTGTTTTTGTCCCTTCGCTCCAGAAAGAATAGGCAAAGGGTAAACATCATCAAGCTAAATGAGTACAAAGTTAAACTGAACTATAGAGCTCTAATGGGAGTTTTTATAAATTATGTTCTTTCCGTCTATTTGTGTTTGGAATAGGAGAGACCAGAGCTGAAATTTAAGACTTTTCTGACTCTTTGAGGTCCTGCTAATTTGTCTAATGGCAGCTCAGAAGCAGTATCCCTTGAGGGCCTCATGCCTTCTGTGTACCATGCAGCCATGTTCCTGAGTATTTCGATTTATGTGAAACAGCCTTGCTTACCTCTTGACCAAAATGAACAAAATCCTATTTTCTGTTAACTGGCAAATTACTGCTGCTTTATCTCTTCAAAATTATTTAAAACGTTATGGGGAGTCCAAATGAAATTGCCTTTTTTTTTTTTTTTTTTTTTTTTGGTTAGATCTAGTTCTCTTCAAGTATAAATTGTTTGGAATTGAAGGTTATTGCAGTTTGATGTTTCTGGTAGCACATGAAATCTTTGATCTCAGTTGTATTCGAAATGGCCACATCATTCATATTTCCAAGGCATCACTGTGTTTAGCATAAATTTACAGACTTTTCATAGTCTTATGGGAGACACATAAGTCAAAAACTTAAAAAATGGGTATAAAGCTTGGTTTTTAAACAAGTTTAACTGTTGACGTAGGTTGTTTGATGGGTCTACCTCCCTCCCCCTCCAGAGGTGAGATGATAAGGTTATATACAATAACTGGTGCAACCACTCTAGACTCTTTGCTATATTATAGTGTAGTTTCACATGGACGGTGGCACCGCCTGTACCTGCTGAAGTGCCATATAGATATAGCTGTTGTCTACTCTGTTAACTGTGATAGAGAATAATAATTCTTAATCTATTTACAATTTATGTTTTAATAATCTTATGCTGTAGAATGAAAAAATAGGGTTTGAAAGACACTATTCTTTTACTCCTCACCACCACTCAATATCGAAAATGTCAGTTCTGATCTTTTTAATTTTTGTGAAAGCTATGTGGTAAAACTTTAGAGTTTTAATGGTGAAAGAAGTACAGTGTTTCCTTACCCTCTGTATTAGTTTAGTTTTTGCGAAACTCAGAATTTTTTACAAGAACTTTCTGGTATCTTCTGTTTTGGGTGTCTGCACTCTTGGTTTTGCTACTCTTGCAGTGTCACCATTTTGCAAACTCTTAATCTTCCAGGCTCCACGAGATCTGCGTTTCTAATACAGAAATTCAGGTGTTTTTACAGATCAAAATGGAATAAAAGTAGACAAGTTTCTCCAGAGTTTTAATCAGGCACCTTCTCATGACTGCTAATTAATTTACTCAAAACTACTTAACTTGCAGTGATTTTCCTTGAAAAGTGAAATACTGCAGTATCCACAAATTTTCAAGATTATTAAAATAATCCAATAATGCCTGAGGATTAAATATTGGTAGCTTTAATATAAAATTTGCCTTTTGTAGAGTACCTATTAGCCAAATAGAAAATATATGTACAAAATACAAAGGTTGTTCAGGAGCTTGCACAGGTCATAATGTTAGAGGGTAAAGCATGACGAGTAATGGAAGAAGCTATTTTATTAGAATACAGTGCATTAAAAATATTTTAAAAGTTACTGGTTGGGATGTTTTTTCTGTTACTTCACTCTGTGAAGAAAATCCAAGTGTGCTAATATGTTGTCAGTATTTTCTTTTCCACTGTCTCCAACTAAATTAAAACTCAGCTCCATCATGGTTTTCTTTTCCCAACCTACCCTCTTTATTCCTAGTCTGTGAGAGTCTAATTTGAAAACCACACCTTTCCCCTGGGCAAGAACCAACAAAGTTTGACTTGTTCTACTAGGTGAGCTCTTTGACGAAAATAAAATGCTCCCAAATTAGAGCTGGGGTTGGGTTGATGAAAAACAATAAAGTGAAGATTGAGGGCTTGCTGATATTCACATTTCCCATACCAAACTCAATATTTGTCAGGAATGTCACCACCTGTCTTGCCATCATTTGTAAAACTAAATGCCATTGGAATCAGTGCGAGTTTGGCATAAATCTTCATAACAAATCTTGATTATAATCAAGAAACAATGAACTTCGGAAAAATGTGGTGATGTCTTTGGTAAATTCTATGTTTTGGTGTGGAAATTGTGCAAGTTCTGCAGCAGCATGATTGAGATGGACATCCTTTTGTCTTTGTAGTCTATATAAACCAGGTTGGTTTTGGAAGAACGCTGGAAATTGCTTTGGGGGTAACAAATATCTTGGAAGTTAGTTTTGGCTATGGAGTCTTGTTTATGACTGGCTGTTATATTTAATTGTGGTGTTCACAGTTCTTGTCTAGTTACACGTTTCCTCCTTATTTCCTTTACTCTTGGGTGAATTTCACTGTGTGTGGTTAAAGCTGAAATCAAACGTTGATGTCAGTCAATAACAAGACGTGAATGTTACGCAAACAGGTATTGAATAGGTTTTTGAGCGGATTCGAAGTATTACTGCAATGGAAGCAATTTTAGCAGGAGGCAGCATGCTGAAAGCACTGCAACAGAAAATTGTTGCTATAATAAAATATCCTTTTGAATTTAGGATTGAAGTTTTAATATGTTGCTCTTCAAGTCTAAAGATGGTGCTTTAGATGACGACTGCTTCATGCTGAGTTGTGGGAGATAGGAACAAGGAGCATCCTTAGCCTGTGCTGCCAGAACCTGTACGTTCATACATGGTTCAAGCTGTTGGGCCGATTTCCTAGTGCTGGCACTTGTGATAGAAAATGACATGGAAGTGTTAGTGGCCTGACAGAAAGATTATCTATCAAGTGCTTTTATCATGATCATGAAGCTTCTTGAAAAAAATTTACCCTCTATCTACTTTGAGACTTCAGTATAATGAAGACGTAAAAAAGGCAGGATATTTTCATGCTTATTTTATAAATTGAGAAATAGTTCACTTCTCTCTAACCTGCTCCTATTTTTACACAAATTCTTTTTAACCATGATTTATTGTAATAAACTGCAAGACAGTAAAAATTTAAATCAGGTAGCATTGTGACTCTTATAAATTTATTCTCTCCAGAGGTATCTGACTTCCTTAATAACTGAATCTGTCCATATTAGCTATTTTCCTATTTCACAATTAGTATGTGTCTAAACTTTTACATCTCGGCCCACTTTGCTACATCGTTCAGGTGCTTAATGTATTGCACACTTGGATTTACAGATGAATGTGCAGGAAGTTTTTGGGTAATAATTAAGAGTCCAGTGTTTTAAAAAGAGTGAGCTGGATAACTACACCTTTCTGGTTCGCTGTCTTTTATGCCTTTGCTTTTGTCGGGACCTTTCCCGTGCAGGCAGCAGACCAGGGGAGAGGAGCATCTTGCAAAGCAGTGCTCTCGCCACTCTTTGCTCTTCAGCAGAAAGCAGTAAGTGTGTCAGTCTTTCCAAATATTTGCTATTATCCTGTTCTTCCAAGCATTTCTGCCTTCTCCTGATGCTCAGGTAGTTTGGCCCATGTTCTCTGTACTGTGTATTGACTCTACCTGTCAGTGAAGGGGGTGCTTTGTTGTTGTTGTCCTTGCCAAATCTAATGTTCAGCCATTGAATGTCCTTCCCTGATGTGCTTGAGGTTTTATTTTTCTTTCATGTCATACAGCATGCATGAGCTTTTGCTGAATTATATATGCAAAATTATTCATCATTTTAATATATAAAGGCTTAATACATACCTGAGTCTAATGAGTAAGGAAATAGTTCTTTAAGCTCTAGTATTTTATTTATATTTTGTAACTCAAAATAAACAATACAAATCCATAGGCTCCACTCCAACAAACCATGCTTATAATAGTACTGTGAAGCTGCATGTGTTCTTTTCTCTACTTCCATTTCTTCTGTCCATCAACCTCACCATTTGTTTGTTATCCCTGTTTGTTTTATTTTCTCTTAAGACTGTAAACATCTTGGAGAAGATGCTTCATGTTGTGTGTTTGTACCACTGAGGTTGGAGGCTCTTACTGTAGGCAGTGGGAGTTTTCCATGGGAGTGATGCAGGGGAAACACAGCAATTCTGGCACCAACATTAAAGCAAAGAGGTGGGGCCAGTTAGAAGATGAGCATAAGCTCCAAATTACGGTCAGGATATAAAATTGGGGTAGTCTGTTTTCTGATCTGCATGAGTCTATAGCAGCTTCTTCAGCTTTTACAGAGCAAAGTCTCTGTGAACGCTTGGTCAGACCTGCATGGCTCATGGGGTTTCATCCAGTCATCTCTACACCAGTAACACGTGTCTGAGCTGATCGTCTCTCTTAGAAATATGTTTGACAATTAGAAGTGATAAAAATAAAAATATTTTTTACTCTAAAAGAGAAACCTTCTGAAAGTATGCATCACATTCTGCACCTCTTCCCAGGAGTTTGCAACATTCATAAGCAATACAAATTTTCTGAAGATACAAAGTAACTACAAAATATTTGAGTTTGATGTTTTTTTCCAAGTCTGGGTTCCTCTGGCATTACTTGTGTAATCCCACATCTATGGAAATGTCATCTCAGGTTTGCCATTTATTTGCAGCACCCCAAGATAGCAAAAGGACTAACAGAGGCCACATACTTGGCACAAACTTTGTGCAGAAAGAAGCCCAAAGGCTGGCAACTCTGAAGCTGGAAATAGTGGCTTTATCTGCATGTATCAGCCATGCGACTTTTGATCAAGCTGTAACATTTCGCATTCTCGCAGAAGGGAATTTTCTAATGCAAACAGGTTTTTAGCAAATAGCAAGCGTGGCACTTTGTCAGCCCATGGGTGATTTTTCCAAGAACCAGGCAAAAAAAAAAAAGTTTCATTACTTTTGTTTTTCAGCCGCTACAATCAGTTAGTTTTGTTAGATTTGCACCACATGCATCTTTCCACAGAAGTCCAGTGACGGTACTGCGCGCAGTATGTGCTGTGCGCCTTAAGATGGTTTCATGAGCCGCGTTAAGTTTCCTGAAGCCCGTGCAGTGTATTTATGCGCTGGTGGGATGCCAAGGAGCCGGAGCTGCTCTCCCTGTTGTCGGAGCTGAAGGAAACGCAGCATTAGAAACTTACCGTCTTCTTGTTTGGCGCCTTTTTATGAAATAGTTGAATGAGAAAAAAATAGCTGTTAAATAGAAATAAATGTAAACCTGGGAAGGTAGCTGGGAGAGTTGATAAAATACGTTTTGTGCAAGTTTGACTACTTGCGCCAGTTTTCACATAAATAAACATCATTAGGATGTGCTTCCAAACCTTGATCACCTTTTTTTTGATCTGCGTACCGTGGTGTATGTAGTGCCAGGAGCTGGCTTTGAGAGACCTGAAGAGCTAAAGATGAAGCTTTGCAACTTAAAAGTTGTGAGCCGAAAGCTTCTACATGTTAGTGCTAGGTTTGGTTAAGACACTTCTGGGAGTTGCTGTTTGGTTATAGGCTGTGCATATTCTCGTTTTCCAAATTACAGACTTATACAAATAAGGGGAATATGGATGACAAAGATGCACAGATACATCTGGGAATTATACCTTTTGTTTCTCTGTTCATAAAAGGCATAAATCACCTTTCCTTGTAAAAGTGTTTGTGTAGTGTGCTGGGTAAGGGGCACAAAACAAGCCCTGCTACCTATTTCAGATTATTTTTTCAGTGCACGAGTTATATATATGGTTACTTTGTTCTCCAAAATTGCTCCTTAGGAGAATTACTCAAAACTATGACTCCTGCTACTTTTCTCCGCTGAGTTGTTGCACACGTGGTATTTACTGCACGTGAGGCTTCTTTTACATTCTGCAGAAGCCTGCCAATTTTTTTTCTTCCGTTTCAAAGCTAGAGTTCACATCTGAATGTTTTCTCACTCCAGCAGTGGAAAAGGTCTGTTTGAGTGTGCTGTAAAAACTCTGCGGAAGGGTTGAAAAGATGGAAAGGCATTTGTGTATTTTTTTTTTTTTTTCCTTCAGGCATGAACGCTGTTTGCCTTGCAAATGATAATTCAATAAATAGTTTTCTCAAATCCATGCTCACTTAAGCAATTGTGAATGTATGAATGCAACAATGCAAGAATAATGGAAATAAATGAGAAATTTTATCTTTTTTAAAGTTGAAGTAAATTGGATTCAGGGTGTTTGGAACCGGTACGGAATAGAAGGCATTTACCTGCAGTCAGAGCCCTGTTTATAACACTAGCAAGAGTGTTAACAACTAAATATTCTCTAAATTCAAAGCTCTGTTTGAGTGCAGGGTCTACACGCGCTGGAACACCAGAGGGTTGGCTCTTGCAAGCGAAACCTTCCTACGTGCCCTCTCTCGCACATGGCTGTTCGGTGAGCGCAGGTGACAGGGCCTTGGCCCGTTGCCTCTCTGGGGACTCAGTTTCACAATTTGTCCTCTCATGACCTAAAATCTGGATTGCAGCCGGGGTGTGACAGCCACAGGCAGCTCCTTCCGCAGGTAGCTCACGTCTTCCGCTCCGAAGGGGACTCTTCTGCAGTCTGGGGACAGCAGATGCTGTCAGTGGCAGGGAGTCAGAATCTTTGGAACATGGTGTTATTTCTTCAACCCTTGAAAATGCCTGTTGGATACACAGTATGGGACTGCATGAGATGCAGCCTCGTCTCCAAAAAGGCTTATGTGGATAGGTTTTACTTGCTCATTTATAAATTCCTCTAAGCCTAGATAAATCTGTCTCTGGCAGGGCGAACTGGCTTAAACTGTGTTTTTACAGGATGAATTCATATCCCGTGTTTCCACCCCATGCTCGCATGCACACCCCTCTCAGTTGTTCCAGCGCAGCCGTACAGCTCTCCTGTGACCCAGGGCAGGGACTGGGTCTGACTTAAAAATGCAGAGGCAAGGGGGGAACCCAGTGCCTTTTGCCGTCTTTGTTTTGCTCTGTGAAGCGAGATCCGATGCTTAGCGTGGCTGTGTAAACAGGCGTGCTGGCATCGCTGTAGGGCGGGCGCAGCATTCCAAACAAGCTCTACTGTGGGAGGCTCTGGCGGATGAAGTCATGTCATGAGCTTATGACACGTCTGTGAGGGGGTCAGCCTGTCCTCCTGTCACTGGCAGTCATGCTGATGGTATTTTTTTCCGTCTTCATTCAGACCTCTTCTTTCCTTGAGGTATGAAATGGCCTTTGATTCCTTTGCAGGCTTTGGGAAAATGAACACATTCAAATAGGGATGGGTTTATGCAGACAGTCTCTCTAGTTAATGGTGTTGGCACTGTCAGTTCCTTTTGAAGCTGTGTCTTCGAGACATTTACCTGCTTGCTTATTTTCCTTTTTTCTGCTCGGAAGCTTAGCAACCCCTTTATAGCTTCCTTTCCTCTTCACCAGGGAAGCAGTGGTACAAGCTGAAGGGAGCATCTGACAATGCTGATGAAGAATGGCCATTTTTCTACTGCTTTGCAACCTCTGCCCTTTACCCCCGCCCAAGTCAGTCTTTAAAATTTCCAGTGCAGTAGCTGACCAAAACAGTTAAATTGAAATGCTTTGGAATAAGCCTCTGTCCTCCCTCTGCTTGACTTCCTTTTTTCTGTGGTCTGATTATACCTCTCTGTTCCTTATCTCTGTTTGCTGCTGGGGTAGGTTGCAGATACATCTCTAATGTGAGAAGGTGGCAGAAGCTGCCGCTGTTATTACTGGGTTTTGAATATGTTGTAGTCTGATATTTTCCTGCTTCTTTGAAGAGCCTGAGAACCAGTTGTGTGCGCTTTTTGAAGTCCGTCCTCTTGAGCGAGGCAGGAATCCCAACTGGCTGCCCCTGCCTGTGCAGGAACCTGAGAGCTTTTCCTCACAACTGCATCCTGGAAAATGGGTGCAATGACATAATGGTCACCCTGTTTTGTTTATCCTTTTCCTGCATTCCTTCTGCTCTTCCTTACTCGCTGAGGAGCAGCACATTAATCCATGCCTGAAACCATGGAGAGGTATCTGCAGCATTGCTAGGATTGGCACGCCAAAGAAATTGCAGGTGTATCTGTGTGCTGGGGTGGTCTTAGCTGTACTAATCGGTCGAGGTCTGATTCTGACTGCGTTCAGGTTGCAATGCTTGAAACTGCTAAACTGTATGAAGTCATACGTAGTAATTTGAATGAAGCAAGATAAAATCAAAAGGAAAGGAAACGAGACCCAAGGGCCTTTAGCATGCCCTTAATAAGTCTGTAACCAAAATACATGTAGAAATTATAATTAAAGATCAACCTGAGTCTGCCTTTACACCTCTGATCTGAATATTACAGTTTCAAAGGGGAGGGATTAGTCTGACTTTTCAGTTAATAGAGGAAAGAGAGGAGAGGTGGAAGAATGTCTGATTCACCAGTTAGTGCACATCCAAAGTTGTCTTGTCATGTTAGGCTTCGGCTCGTTCTGTATATGCATGATTGCAATTTCCCCTTTCCTTAATGCACGGAACAAACCAGCGCTTTGGGAGGCCTGGCAAAAAGGATGGGACGAGCGCCGTGTGCGGGGGGTCGCTGATGGCCCTTGCCGTGCCTGCACCGGCTCGTCCTCCTGCTCCTGGGTGTTGTAGCTGGCTGGGGGGCAAGCTCCAGGGTGGGAGAACCATGGGTGTGCACGGCCTGCTGGCTGCTCTGCCTTGATGAAATGACTTTAAAGGCTTTTCAAAAGCAAGTATGTTTTTGTGACAGAAAAATGGGTGTCGTTGATGTAGTTGGTTTGAATTTTTGACTGGAGAGGCGTGAGGTGTAATTTTTTAGTGGAGGTATGTGCTGTGCTCTACACTCATCCCATCCCACTCTCCCCAATTTTTTTTTCTTATTCTTCAAAACCACAGATATTTCGCTCCTCTGGGGTATTTTAAGACTGTGCTAGTGCTGCAATACATTGGGAGCACAACTGCTGTGGATGTTCTCTTTACCCAGGCCATCGTTCACCTGTTGCGACAAATTACACGTATCTTGCTATGAACTCGATGCAGACTTCCCCCTTATAAATCGTCAGCCCTCAAGTGCAGTGGGGTCAGACTCCACGCCTGGGCCTGTGCAGCTTCAGAAAGTCTGGCTTTGTCTGACGGGCACCAGAGATGTCGCACATAGAGGAACCAGACGCCGAACCCTTGTGTAACTGAGGTGGTGTTAGTTGTGCTGACATTAGCGCTCTGCTGAATGGAGCCAGCCTGCTGCAAAGTGGGGAGAAGTTGGCAGCGGGGTTCTGGCTGGATTTCATCCCTTCCAGTTGGAGGTTTTAGAGCGTGGTTTGAAAGCGGAGGGAGAGGGATGGTGTTTCAAAGCTGGTGGGATCTGGGGTGGTTGTAACTCAGGTGGAAGTGAGGGGGAATGAAAGAGGGAGGAATGTAAATGTGTGAACTGTGAGTATGCCGGCTTGGTCATAATATTACAAATCCAAATATAAATATTTAAATTTTTTTATTTAACATCACTGTGTAACCAAATCCCTGTGCAGTCAGAACATGAGTGTAACTTCATATAAATAAGGAACACGCAAGTTATTTGGAAAGCAAGCCGCATTTCGTCAGCCTGGCGCAGCTTCCCCCCGATGTGTCACTCCAGTCCCTGCATTACTAGTAACGTCGCTTCTCGGTGTGCTTTCCAAGGGACAGTTCTGTGACGCCCAGTGGTCCCGCATGTGACACCCTATAACAGAGGCACCCCACAGCCACTTCGCTGTCTGGCCTGATTTAATTAGGATGTTTTGATCAGGGAATGTGATCAGGAGTCCTCTACAGGCAATGTGGAATGTGTCTTGGGGAGTGGAGCAGAGATCCCTACTCAAAACCAAGAGGTAGCTGTTGGAGTGATAGTGCCATCCAGGTTGATAGTGCTGGCGTTGAATATTCAGGAGAGAGATCAGTTGGATGGGTATGTTTTGTGTGTGTTGTGGTATGCCAAGCAGGTCTGCAGAACTGATTTACCACTTGATCTTTGGCTCATGATGGGAGTTGGAACTTGAAAATAACAGCCATTTAGTCCTGAGTTTCTTCCCTGGTTACTTTTCCTTTATGGGCTTTCTGCATTTATTAACAGCTGCAAAAGCGTACGTTCCTCCAATAGAGAGCAGTGACCTATATATAACTCAAGTTCCCGTGCAATTACCAGGATAATAAAACGAGGTGATTCAGAAGCTTTTTATCAAAGCTGTAAATAAACAACAAAGATCCGCAGAAGGTGATCGTTTTCCACGCGGAGATCCGGTGGTCTTGCACACATATGCGGAAGCTGCCGTTTCCCAAGTCCTGCTTCTGGCATTGGTGGTGGCTGCCGAGGTGGCGAGCAAGCCGCATCACTTCTCTCCTGGCTTCCGTGTTGAATAGTTTCCTCTATTAACTGGCCGGATAGTTTTGTTTCCTCTAGAGTACTTCACCAGGAAGCTGCCAAACCCGTACAGTGGAGCCTGTCTTACTCTTGGGCTAGTCTCATTGAAGCTAGGGGTGTGCTTGTTAGGCTGTAATTAGACTTCGTTATGAGTAAGCAGCATTGGGCTATAAACATAGTATCCTTCTGAGATGAGTGCTGCTTAAATAATAAGTGACCTTCTGTTTTGTCTATCCAGTCTTGTTTAAGTCCAGTAAGCTTTCAAAATGAAACACTAGATTGTGTGGCTCTAATAATTTCCTGTAAACAGCAGCTATTTCATACAGCACAGAGATCCGCCTTTCACTTAATGAAAACACATGTGTGTTTTGCACCGATGTTTCCTTTACTGACTCACATACACTTTTTAATTCCAATGTTTTTATTCAAATATCTTTCTTTTGCAAATTAGCTCTTCCTGATCACTCCTGGCCTCCAGTACTTATTTTCATCTTGCGCATTATACTGTTCCTTCCAAAGCAATTATTGCTTGCATTGTGTGCTGTATTTGTTGCACAAACATTTTGCTGTGTGATATAAAATCAAACAGAGCGAGATATTTCAGACTTTGCATCAGCTAGACCTGCTTAGGGAATCCTGTTTTGTTTCTTCCTCAGCTCTATTTGTGTTCAGCTTCCCAAGTTTTCTCTATCAAAGCTGCTGGGTCTGAATACCCTTTGCGAACCTCTTGCCTTTTCCTAGTGCTTGGGAAAACACGACAGGGTTAGGAGGTGGGTGATGGCCGTCAGTAAGGCTTGGGAGCAGATGAACTCCCAGAGAACGCGATGCTGTCTGTAGAAATGCAGTCTGAATTATGTTCAATTAGAGAGCCAGCTACAGACCCTCGGAATATGTCCCTTGAGCGCCCTGCACAGGGGAGAGCCGTGCTGGGAGGGCACGTCTGAAGCTGCCTATATTGCCAAAAAGTTGCACGTTTATGGTGGTTTCGAGCGTGTTGGCTGCCCTTCCCTTGCCACCTTCTGTCCCCTCTCCTGGCGTTGCACTGTGGGACGGTTGTGCCGGTGCCGCGCAGCTCGGCTGTGAGCCAGCGTCGGTAACTGAGCCGGCATGGAAAAGGAGAAAAGGAAAGGGGACAGGCCTTTTTCATCAATGTCCGAGCCTTGCTCGGTGTGAATAGAGCGGGGAGAGGGGGTAAGGGATGCAAATTGTTCAAACCATTGTGCCGCTCTGGCTTTGAGCGGTCAGACGATGGTCTCAGTCCATCAGCCACTCACAAGTGTTGACCCGCTGCTGGCTTAGATATTTCTGTGCGCAGCTTCAGGCCCTTCCACTGCTGTGTATGCTTTTAACAAGGTGAATATGGCATGTTTAATCTGTTCTTAGGATGTCGTTGGGACCGCCCAGGACAATGCGAGGTCGGTTACCAGCTCTCTGCTGATTTTCTAACTTGTGAAGTAGCACAAGACGGAAACTGTTTTTGTTTCTGTGCATGCTCCCGGAGGAGCTGCTGTACCATCTCCTCCTGCCCATGAGCTCTTCCCAGCCCAGGTGGGTTCCTGCAGGGATGGAAATGGGAAGAAGTGTCTGAGGGCAGGTCTTGGTTTCCAAGAAGGGGGAATAAGTTTTGTGGAGGGTAGTGGCTTCCCCTGCAGGATTTGGGCTGTGCTCGTGGGTCGGATCCATCGCTCTTCTCCCCTGTGCTGGGGGAGGCTTGCAGCACGTCCCAGGAGCAGGGGGAAGACAGGACAGGTGGATTTCGACTTTCCCCTCAAGCCCTTTCTGAACAGAATAAGGGGAATAAAACCTCCTCCGAAAATGTGTGGTGTGTTTAGTTGTTTTGGTTTTTTTTTTTAAATAAAAGGTGTAAACCAACCACAAACCCTTCAGTGTTACGCAGATAATTTAGAGGGCACCTTAAACACAGATTTCAGTTGTTGGAAGTTAGATTTTGTTGAAGTTGTATGCGTGCCTTCAAAATTTCCAGGTGCTTAGATGTTTGCTTAACAAAAATACTTGTTTTCTTTGAGCTACACTAAATATCCAAGGTTTGAAACGAATTCTTAGGCAAAAGAGCCACCTTCTCCTCCCGAAGGCTAATTACGAAGGCTTTCTGTTTTCTTAGGAGTCTCATCCTCTTAGAATAAATATTGCATTTTCAGAGCACGTTTCCTCGCTTAGAATTTTGCTGCTTGGGATTAACTATTGTAGTGCTGTCACTGACCCCACGGGGTTGCTCTTGCAGATGGGAGAAAAATCACTGCAGCTTGCAGAGATGCTTTGCCCTAATTATTATTCTTCGTTGAGGAGCCGTGGTCCACCTCGGTGCTGGCTGCTGGAAAGCATGTATTTTCATAGTGTCCACTCCGGGAGATCCAGGGCGAGAAACAGCCCATATTCGGGTATAAGCAAATTTTCTAACGCAGCTATTCCATGTGTAAGTTTTATCAATTTGTTTCTGGTACTTTTGGTCTTGCAAGTCTTCATGGTTTTTGAAGGGAGGGGGGAAAGGATTAAAGTTTTTTTCAGTGGTGAAGCAAAACTAGTAAAAACCTATACTGTCTACTTTTTGGGCAGTCAGCATGGCACCCACTACATGGCCTTCATTACGCAGCAGAGGGAAGAGAAGCACTCTGGGTTTTATTTTCCGCAATTCAAGCACAGTAAAATGCTGTCAAATGAGGTTTAGCAGGATCCCATAAGTTTGATGAGGCCCTCTTCTTGATTTTTTTTTTTCTTCCCTGCTAAGCTGCTCGATATTCCAGCCCTCTCCAAACTTTTTCATGCTGTGAAGTAACGAAGCAGAACATTAAATCTTTTAAATCCTAAGAGTGCCGGCAATCCACGGAGCATTTCACAGCGCTGTTGTCGGTGCAGAATGTTTGTGTATTCTCTACATTGTAATCCTCCGAGTGTGAAACTAGATCTGCTACCACTTTCTTTTCCTTTTTTTCCTCTTCTTTAATTCTTTTTCATATCAAATACAATATGTCATTTAATCACCCTGTCTGTTTCTGGGTATCTAGAGCAAGGGATTACCCTTTTTTCATGAGTAGATTTCCACTATTCTTTTAGTAGTACAGCTTAATAGTACAATTTAAATAGAATTAATGGTAGTGTGAAGAATTATAGGTATTTTTACCCCTTTTATTTTTACAGTGGTAAATATTCAAAAGGAGCCCCAATGACAGTCCTCTATTTGTATTTTAAAATTCTACTTTATTAGCATATGGTCTTTTTATGATGAAAGTTGGACTTAGTAGGTGCTTTCTAAACATTACTAAGCACAGTTTTATATCAACTTCAAATCTCAGCACAGCAATATCAGTGTCTTAAATAGTTCATGGGCTTTACTGTTGTTTTTGTTGGTCACAACAAGGGTTAAGTCACAAGTCTTTTTTGTCCCCTCAGTTTAAACAAGTCAGTAAACTTTTTTTATATCTGTGTCTTCAGCTGTGAAATGAGGCTGATGCTTACCTGGTACCTCATGGAGTAATGTGAAATACTCAGGTGAGTGCCTGAGATTTAGAAAGGGGCTGGGAGAGCATGGAGGGTTAGTGGGTGATTGACGTTAGTAGCTGGTAAAGATGTAGTTATCTGCAAGGACAAAAATACACAGATGACTGGAAAGACACAAATGAGGTTGAACTGGATTAGTTTCAGTGAAAGGATCCAGTTTTGCAGGCGGGTTAAACAGCTGAAATGGTCTGCCATGTGCTTGCCAGTGTGATGTAATCCTTACAGGGATATGGGAAGCCCCTGTGTTACAGAGGGTGGAGAAGGCTCAAGCTCCTTTGTGAAGTTGAGCTACTTGGAGGTGTTCATCCGAGGAAGCAGCAGGTAGTGCTTGTTGTGTATGTGTCTTGCATCAGCAAGTCTGTACCTGGGGAGAGAGCGAGTGGATGGGCGGGTGCAAGACAAGTAGATGTGGTGTGTAGTGTCCAGGGGGAAAGATCACTTACGGAGAGCTTTGGGATTCCCATTTGCTAGAGCTGAGATGGAAACAGGGACAAGGTGCCAATTTTTCTGTCTCTTAGCACAGATGTGAGCGGGGCTGTTTCTGGATGTGGTCATTTGTTGGGGAAAGAACTAATTTTGTTTCTGTGTTAATTAGATTTCATGTTTGGAAATAACATGGGCGTATTTCTAGTCCCTGCTTATTGCAGGTATATTTAAATAGGGGGTTGTGTTTTTGGCATTTAGCTGACTAAACAGAAGAAAGGGTGTCCTCTCATGCTTGTACAAGAACAAGTTGTCCTAGCTGTTCAGAATAATGTAACTTTTTCATATCATCATGAAGTTAGTTAAAAAAAAAAAAAGTCAAAGCATGCCCAATGCACAAGGTCTGCTGCTGAGAGAAACATGAGTATTCTTTGCTTTAGATGAATATATTTATTCACTGATTTATCTTCAGTAAAAATTTAGGGATTGTAATGAGAGGAAGCTATGAGGGGCTTCAGTGTAATGAATCCTGGAAGCTCAGGTGAGGCTATGGAAAACTTGAACTTCCTTATACTGGTAAGCTCACAGGGGCTGCAGACTAAGACTGTCAAAGAACAATGATTGGTTCTTTTTTTCTTAAAGCTGATTTTTTAAAAAGACATGAAAATATTTTTGCAAATTATTAAAAACTTGGAGTATTCACAGCTATCCTTGTTTAGGAGCAGTCTAAGCTTCTGTTACATGTGAAGTCTTCTGTGATCCTGTCATACGAATTCTGTGATTATGGGTAGGGTAGAAGCAGCATTTATTGAAGTGGTGTGCTTTGCCTTGCTGCGGCCTTGCGTGTTTTTAGTGAAAAGTGCAAACACTTGAAATACTGGAATTCTTTTAGCTGCAGCACTCTGGGCTTTCACTTCCATTCTCTTTAATCTGGGTGAATATGTCTAAACAACTCCACTGACATGGCAGTCATCATCCAGATGTTTACACTGTGCTGCAAAACAGAAGAAAGCTCATGAAAAAATTCCATTATTTGAGATTTATTTGACATACAAGTGAGCGTGGTTTCAGGATGCTGTTGCATCCCTTGTTTCCTGGAGTGCCCGCTCTGATACAATAATTGTGGCGTTTTTCTCCCATGTGAAACCTGTTGTTGTTAGCTATGCCTTTTTGGCTTCCAGAGGCATTTAATGAAGCCTTCTCTTTAAAATCCAGTGAGAGATACAGCAAGATCAGAGTGGAGCGGAGCTGCCTGTTTATCGCTTCCCTTGCAGGGAGAGCCATAGATGCCACGCTGCCACCTGCCTTGCTACTTGGTGTGGCTCACAGCGGTGATTTGCCCGTGACCTTTCCTGTGAAAGCTGCTGTGCTCCTGTTCCTTAGTGTAGCTCTCACACTTAATAAAGGTAGGTCCTTTGATACTGTGGGCACAATTCTGTACTTTTGGGCCCTAGGCCGCACTGATGTGGTCGTGCTTAAAGCATAATGGAGGTGTTTGCTCACTTGCTGCCCAAAAGACTTGGTGAGAACTTGTGTATGCCTTTGTGCTACTCAGGATGTAACTTTTGTTTTAAAATTGAGCAAGGAAGTGTGTCGGAACCCATCATCCATGATCGTAGGATGTATTTGTATCAGTGTGGGACACTATCTAGAGAAAAATTTCATAATTCAAAACCAGAAACTGATGAGCCAGGTGCAAGAAACTCTCCATCTGCTGTGCTTTATAACCTAAACAATTTCATGTTAAGAACTTGATCTAGAAGACTTGGAAAAGCTTTCCTTCCTCCATTTTGAGGTAATTCATGACTTTTTCCAATGAATACAGCAATAAACTTATTGATTGGATGAATCTTCCAAATCTCATTACATTACCATTTTAATTGGAAAATGAGTGAAAAGCTGTCATAACCAGGGGCAAAAGCAGATATGACAGAAGTGAGAATCCTCGGAGGGACTCCATCCCTTGCTGGAGCAGCCTTTGGTATGCGCTTTAGCAAGACATTTAAATTATTCCTATTAAAAATTTCAGTATGAGTAATAATCACTCAGTGCTCCTTCAGTGACAAAGTTCTGAAAAACATGAACTTTTAAAAACCTGTTACGTTTTGAGGCCAGGTTTTGAATGCTTTGAAACAAAAGCTGCTCTTAGGTAAATGTAGTCTCATAGCTAATAATATTGAGAACTGGGGAGTGCCTTCCAGTGATCAAAACTGCTTTATAAACACTTCGTCTACTCTTGCTTCTGTTAATGAGAGTTTTGCCACTGGCTTCGGTGGAAGCAGGCTATGTCTCTTTAATTATTTGAGCTTCGCTTCACTGAAGTTTGGTAGTAATTGTAAAGATAAAGCACAGGCGCAGAGTCAGAAAGACAGACGTGAAATCCCGGCCCCATGGAAATCAGCTTGACTTCTGTTGTGGGTTTCCTCACAGAGCTTTTTAATAACCTACTCAACTGAGATAACTGCTGGTCTGTAGTTTTCTCTGTTTGTAAAGTGGAGGAAATGACACCATAAATCACAAGGTGGTCACGGGGCTTCGTGTATTAATAATTCCTAATGGAGTGTTACATTGTTTTGGTTGAAGCATGATGCGGGTACATAGATTACTGAGTCTCTTGTAAATAATAAAGTTGTCTCTTCCCTACATACTAATTCACTAGTGGAAACACAACAGAAAGAAATGTCCTTTGTTAGGAGAAGGCGCGTTTAAGCAGGTACCAATTAATTCTTTTACGGTATCCGTAGCTGGATGGCTGGTTCAGGCAAGGGCATCTCCTCGATAACCCTCGTGGTGGTTTTCTTTGTGTTTTGTTTTTTTTTTTTTTCCCACCTATTTCAGGAAATTAAAGAATGCCTTTGTAGCATGTGCACATACTGTAAGCTGTATCTTTTTTTTAGGAAACACCACGTTGTCGGACGTTAGCATGACAGGTTGTACGGGCTGTGTTGCATCGGCGCTCTCCTGTTGGAGAAGATGAATGGAGAGGCATGGGGGTGGTGGTAATCCTACCAGTGGTGCACTGCTGGGAATTTGAGGTTTAGAGGTGGGCGTGTAACCTGCTCCTTGCTCAGCGCCTGGGCCGCGAGCTCTGCTGAGCTTACAGATCAGTCATGGGAGTCTGAGTGAGCCATCGAAGGCTGGCCTTCCGGCAGGGCTTCCCTCAGCCTGCGGTGAGACGCTGTCCCATCACATCTCGCCACAGCCTTTTCTCCGTGGCTTTGAAGAGGGAAGGTGGAGGGAAGTCCTGATTGATTTTGCTGTCCGGGTCTGGGAATTAGCATGGAAGTTATGAGACCCACTGTAATCATCAGCCAGTCCTCACACCGCTTTGATGACTTGCCGTGGCAGCGTTGTGGAGCAGTGCTGTGGTGCAGCCAGTATATTCTGCAATCCCGCAAGACACCAGAAGTGTTTTCAACATCCCTTAACTTAGCTTTCACATATAATCTACGAGCAAAGGCAAAACCGAATTAGAAATACGGGTGTTGCAAAGGTTTGTGGCAATGCTGAGTGATACCTAAAAGGCGACAGTAGGAATTGCTGCAAAATGGTAATTTAACGTAGGCTGTAGGTTGGCAACAGCCAAGAAAACCTGTCTGTGTACTCCGTGGTGTCTTCTCTGCTGTGGTCCCACCCTCTCTCTGCTGACAGAAACAAAACCCATGGGATAACACAGCAGGAAAAAAAAGATTATTTGGGTAAGTGGCTCAGAAGTGGAGGGCTGGGATGCTGGCAGACAGCAATTAGATTGGCTTAAGCTGCACAAAATTGAGGCCTTGGGGCTTCTCTCTGCTTCATTTCTCAGCTCTAACCAGCTGGCCTCTGCTCCGAGTTGAGCAGGGCTTGTGACAGGAGCTGGGAAGGGGGTAGGTGCCCCCACAGCTCCCAGCGTTGCAGCAGCACCGAGTACCCGCTCCTCAGCTCGTCAGCCCTCCCCTGTTCTTGACAGCCTTAGTGGGGCAGCAAGAAAATTTGGGGCACATTTTGAGCACAACCTTGGCACCAGCACCTCTTGTGCCCTCCTTGCGCTGGCGCACGTGTGTGACGTTGATTGCAAGAGGAACCAGGCAGGGGTGGAGAAGATCAAAAAATGGTCCACGAATGTTTGATTTGATTTACTTGACTTTGCTGGCTTATTTCTCAGCCGGATGAGTTCCTTTGGGCCGGTTGGCTGCCAGAGCAGCACCAGTCCCTGTGCGGGCAGTGGCTGCTGAAGCAGTGCTGCCACCAGACGTCGCATCGCGGTGGAAATACAGCTCGCGCTGCTCTAATACTGAGTTTAATTTGTTTTGGCTTCCCTAGAGAAAGTAATTTGTTATGAAAACTGAAACGTAATAACATTGCTTGACTAATTCCTCCCTCATTAACCATATGATGTGCCACAGGGAACTGGGTGATTCCATTTTTCCGCAAGAATGCCGGATTTCAGTAACCCATGAGGCTGTGCTACTGCTGCATCTCTATTGCCGTAGACTGCGCCGAAGTGTTTATTAAAGCTGTAAAGAAATGTTCATTGCCAGTTAAATTTTCACATTTGTATTTTAATAGGAATACTTAAATATTTTTAAGTATTTTGAACAGACCTTTTTGTAATGCAGCTTTATTATTTCATTAAAGTCAGTGCCACTGTGTCTCACAAAATGTTCGTCTCTTTAGAAAGCTGAACATCTCCCCCCCTTTTTTTTTTTTCTTTAAAGCAAATGCCTTCCTTTACTTGTAGATCAATGGTAGATATGTTTTCTTAAAATCACAGACTGGTTTGGGTTAGAAGGGACCTTAAAGACCATCTAGTTCCAACCCCCCTGCCATGGGCAGGGACACCTTCCACTAGACCAGGTTGCTCAAAGCCTCATCCAGCCTGGCCATGTAGATATTCAGAAAAGGGGGGAAAAATACATACATATATCGAGTTGCTCTGGTTTTGAAGAAACTTACTACAAATGCGTTTATGCCTTAGACAAGAGTAATGGAAATGCCCTCCCTTTAGGACTGAGCTGCTTGTTAGCTGTTCACTTTGATACAGATGAGCCAAATTAGTTCAGTGGTAACTGTATTAATTGGAAAAATGGTACAATATCGGTCTTAATCTCTCCCCTTATAATTATGGGAAATAGATGATCTTATTTGTGGTAGTGGTTGGCTACCCATATATCTAGTAATTATAATTGTTACAAAGAAGTAAACCAGAAACACATTTTTTCTGATGCTACATGAATTTCATTGGGAGTCACTAACGCTTGCAAGGAACATGCATTTTTGAAGAAGATTAAATAAACAAACAAAAAGATAAAAAGGTTGGTTGGCAGGCTGACAACCTGCTGGAGTTTCTGCTGACTCCTCTGAGTTTCCACTGTGATCTCCTTCCTTTGAAAACAGGATGAACGGGTTCAGAATTATCTGGCTGTGCTGTCTAAATTGTCTGCTTGTCACTGTCACAGTATATGAATTTTGATTCAAGAGATGCTTTGAGCAAAGGTGGTGACTGATGTATGCTCTGCAAAGCTTTACCTGGTGACCTGCGTCTCTAGGCCTGGAATTAGTCTATATTTAGAAGGGAACAATTAAATATAGCAGGAGCAACTGAGGTTTTTTATTACAGCTGCATAGCATTTATGATTATGCAGATAAAGGCCGCACTTTGGTTTATGGATGAAAGCTTTACACATTTTTTTTGGTTTGTTTTGTGTGTATAAAAGCCAGGACAGAGTCCAAGTGCATGGATTCTAACCTAAGTATGTGTCCTTCTGGTTTCATAATATGTTTTACATCAAGCGTAAACAACATCAGGGAATGCTGCTGAGTAAACTTAAATCCCTGAATGCTTGGAAGAACTGCTTTAGCAAAGTGCATAATAAAACAAGTCAAAGACACTCAACTCTCTGCGTTTTAAGCAATATTGGTGAATCTTTCAAATTCTGATTTATGATACAATCAAGCTAGTGTCAGTGTTCTCATTCTTGCCCACTCCAGATGGGGGTGATTTATCAACTGAAGTATATGTAAGAATGTTTTTAAAAATGGGATTGAATAATTTATGCGTTCCAGGGGCAGCATCTCTTTCTGGATGACTTTTTTGTTAGCTGCTTTGTATATATGACTTCACCTGCTGGGTAGATTTAAATACTGTGCGATATACGAAAGGAATGGAAAGTGTATCCCTCTGTGTATATGTATAGGTATAAGCAGATATCTGATGGGAGTAATTTCCTGCAGAGAGGACTTGCTGACTGTATGCACTCTGTTCTTGAACATTGGGTTTTGTTGTTGTGTGGGATATTTTTTTGTTGTGTATGTGTGCCTTAGAGAACAGCAAAAGCCTTTAATGAAGTCACCTGGCTTTTGATTTTTTTCATATCACTTTAAAGAGTATTAAAGAAGTTATTATCAATGATAAGAATGGTGAGCTGCCAACAGTATTTTCTTTCTTTCTTAGTGGCAGTCAAAATACTTTCATTTATATTAGTAAAAACGTGCAATTGCAAGTTCTTTATCTGTTGCTAGTAACTCTTCCACTTGATGCTGTGGTTTGGAATAAACACAGATTTTGAGCTTTAATTTAGGGTCTCAAAATTAAATACTTCTCCCCCTTCCCTCAGTTTTCCAGCAAGGAGATTTTCAGGTATTCGATTGTGGATTTTAGCTGGCTTAGGTCACCTTATATGCAAAGGCTGTCTTAAAGCAGGAAATTTACACTTGGGAATTTAAAAAATTTGTATCAATTTCAGGACTAGTAGAATGCTTGTGAAAGTTTTGATGAATGTGTGAGTTAACATGCTGCATGCATGGGGGTAAGGAGGAGGATGTATTGCTCTGCAATTTGTCCAGATACCGTATACATTTGCTACCTTGGTAATACCCATATCAGACCAGGAAAGGGCGAGAAGAAATGACAGAGATGGAAAGAAAGCAACGTGGCTGCGATGACTCTGGCAGGGAATGGGACTGTCCCTGTGCTGCCCAGAGCTCCGCTTTGGCTGGAGGGGCAGCCAAATTGGCTGTCACTTGGGGAGGTTGGCCTCTGCAGTGCTAGGAGGGGTACTTGCTTCCCACTTAGGGTCCATAAGCAGATCCCATGTTTCAACTACAGCCTGTCAAAATTTGAAATCCCTGGAGTTCCTCAAGCCCATCGTTTGGTAAGAGGACGAACTATTTTTACATGCAGCGTGTAAGGCCAATATTACACAGTCCAAGAGTATTACAAGGAAGTATTGGTATGTGTAAAAATAATACATATGACCGCGTTTATATTAATGCCTTTATGTGAAAAGTTGTTTTTAAAAAATGAGTTCATATTGCACCAATTCCAGGTTTAAATAATGAGGTCCAAGATTCTCCAGTTACTGATGAGTTTCGTACATGGTGCTATTGTAACTTTTGGAAAAGAAGCAGGAGTGACTTCATTCAAATCAAGGGGTATGGCTTTTTTCCACAGTCTCCTGGAACTGCTCTGAGAGAGAGAAACACATGTACTCCGTATCCCTCCACAAAGCAGCCAAGGGTCCACATTTACAAAGCCCTCATTGAAATGCGCTAGTTCTTCTCAAAGAATTAAAAATGAGAAATGAATTGCCAAGTTTATAAAGCTCTATACTCTGCTTGACAGAGCTTTCTTTCTCTTTAGCATGGTCAATTAAAAAAAAAAAAAAAGGAAAAAGAAGCCAGTCTGATTGATAGTTTCTAGGAATATTCTACTACGCCTTAGTACCACGAATCTGTTCGCTTCATTTACATTAATTTTCCCCCAAAAGGGAAGAAGTAAGCAGCTGTGTTAGCATCGTCATGCTTTTTAGCGCTTCCGCAGGCCGCAATGTCAGTTCTCCTGCTTACGCTCCCTGTAGAAAATGTGTTGATAGCATGAGATCATCTCCAGGACAAGTAGCGGATGTGGAGGAACGGTGGTGAGAGGGTGGAGGTAACAGGAAGGGGGATGCTAGTGTTGAGAAGCCAGCGGCAGGTGGTAAAATGGAGATTTGTTTGGGGGAATTTTTGAACCAGCGGCGAGGAGGTTGGCGTGAGTGAAGCTTCTGAGGGGTGGGAGGATGGAGCACGAAGGCTGATGGACACAGTGCTGTTGTCTTAGAGCAGCAACGACACGCATGTTCTCAGATACTTTCTCTCAAGCACAGAGATCTGCTGCATCCAGCAGGCTCAGGGCACGTAAACCTCAGGGGCAGTGGGTGTCTGAGAACTTCAGCTTTGGTTGCTATGGCTCTGTTGGAGAGCAGATTTTATCTCCTCAAGAAACTTCATTTTAGTGTCGTGTTCCTTCGCGTGGGCTCGTGCGCTTTTGCTGGAGGCCAGCTGTGTTTGGGGAGCAGGCTGGTGGCACGAGGGGGACGCTGACAAAATCTGTATGGCTTCAGGCTGGTCTGTAGGCAAGGGCTTGTTCGCGGCTGCGGCGGGTGAGTGAAACTGTGCAGCATCTCCCTTCGCCCAGGACGGGGAGCACTCCGTTGGGACGGCATTGCAAGTGGCGTCCCTTGGAGATTTGCCCCAGTGATGGTGAAATAATGCTGAGCAATGTTAACGTACAGCCCTACCGCTGCCTCTAACTGCTGAGAATATAGAAAACGGAATATAATAAAAAGCTGGCTGAAATTATGTTGTTCTTTTTGGTTTCATAAGCACGTGCTGCATGCGTGGACAGTGCGCAAATGTTTTGCTTTGATGACTTGCAGTGTAGGTTTCTGGCCTCAGAACATCAATAGTTAAAGGGGTTGGCACTATTTTGAGCTGCATGAAATTTTGTGGAACCATATATTGAACTTTAGGTCACATCTCTGCTATCTATAGGGTGTTGTAGTCATAAAAATTCACTGCTGTTGTACTTACTATTTTAAGTATCTTTTTTTATTACTCTTCCTCCTCCTTTTTTTAGTTACTAATTGCTTCCAGACTTCTTTTCACAATGGTGAAGACCTCTGTTGACATTTAGCTTTTCTTTGTCTTTTTTTTTTTTTTTTTTTTTTTACGTGTAATATGTAGGGAGGTGTTTTGATTTCATCCTCCTGGTAGAAAATCAGAGCGATAAACTTTGAACACATGATGTTTCTTTCCATCAGGAATTCTTGCCAACGGTGTCTGATACCACACTGAAAAAAAGAAAAAAAAGATGAAATCTCTGGAGAGCTGTCTAATGGTTTGTCTTAGTTTACTCTTGTATTCCAGACTAGACTATTGTGTCTAAAAGCAAGATTGATATACTCTGCCTGAATCTGCTGATTGCTAGAGAACAGCTTTGCTAGATGAACATAACACATTCCATAGGTTTCTCCCTTTTATGGTCTCGGTTACAAATAGTTTTCTAGCGCCAGTATGGTTTAGCGAATGTATTCTGCTTTTAAAAAGACATTCAACATATGTGTGTCTGCTTTAACAAAGGGCCAACAAGCCATAGTTCAGATCAAAAAATCATTTCTCAGTTTGACTATATAATCCTACTAAATGGAGTTTATTTTTCCTTGTATGTCTTTTCTCTTGTTTGCCAAGGGTCCCATTCTTTAATATTATCCCCAAGTTTCCTGAGAACCTCCCAATCAAACGACCAGGTCCCTGTTTTGGTCTCTGGTGTTGATAATTCAGAAATGCCATAAATCGAGAAGAAGGGGGAATTAAGCAGTAACATAAATACTACTGAGATGGTAGCTGTAGCAGACCGCTTCAGCTGTGGACCAGCTGATTTACAGTAGTGCATAACTTGTGTTTCTTTACACAAGATTTGTGTTTCAGAGCAGTGAAAGGGATCAATAAAATGGAAGAAATTTTTCATTTTATATCATATGAAGAAGGATGTGCTGAATTCTCAAAAAAAAACCCCAAAAAAACCCCAACAAAAAACTGCCCCAAAAAACCAACCTGAACAGCAACAAGAAAACCCAAAACAAAACCACCCCATGTCCAGACGCCCCATACTTGTAAAATCTTTGAAGGCAAAGAAACTTTAGAACAGAGGCCTTATGTGGGCGAGGCAATTACTCCCCTCTTCCATCCCCAAATTGTGGCCTTTTTCCTGTGGGCAGAGGGTCATCTTTGCCCTTGTGACGGAGACATCTGCTTTTGTGCTGCTCATATCTTTTTTTCTTTCAAATCCCCATTAGTAAGCGCCTGTGGTGTCCGGCACTCTCATCGTTCTCTTCCTTGGTGCGGCAGAACCATGTGACGTCTGTTGTAAACGTTCTAGACTATTATTTAGTTATAGTTCTAAAATACTATTTTGTGCTAAGGTATTATGGTTAGTTTTGAGTAACCGACTCTTCTGCATTACTTATCTCTTGCCAGCTGTCTGTTCGTTTGATCAAAAAAAAGAAGCAGCAATCTGGGTTGGCCACTCTTTGTTTTCAAGGCAAATGTATCAATTTATAGCTTAGCTTATTCAATTTCAATAAAAATATTTTCAGTATACTCTGATTTATCTAGTCAATCGTTAATGCTTCTCCTTTCTCACCCCTCTGAATATACTGGCTTATTTTTCTGCAAGAAAGGACAATAGAAGAAAATCATAGAATCATACAGTCAGAGAATGGTTTGGGTTGGAAGGGACCTTAAAGACCATCTAGTTCCAACCCCCCTGCCATGGGCAGGGACACCTTGCACTAGACCAGGTTGCTCAAAGCCTCATCCAGCCTGGCCTTGAACACTTCCAGGGATGGGGCATCCACAGCTTCTCTGGGCAACCTGTGCCAGTGCCTCACCACGCTCGCCGGGAAGAACTTCTTCCTGATATCCAATCTAAACCTCCCCACTTTCAATTTAAACCCGTTGCCCCTTGTCCTGTCACTACAGGCCCGTGTAAAAAGTCCCCCCCCAGCTTCCTTGTAGCCCCTTCAGGCACTGGAAGGCTGCAATAAGGTCTCCCGGGAGCCTTCTCTTCTCCAGGCGGAACAAGCCCACCTCTCTCAGCCTGTCCCCATAGCAGAGGTGCTCCAGCCCTCTGAGCATCTTCGTGGCCTCCTCTGGAGTCGCTCCAACCAGTCTGTATCCTTCTGATGTTGAGTGCTCCAGAGAGCCCTCAACATAGGAAAATGTTATTCTCTAGTGGATATAGGTCACGTGGCTAAATTGGTAGGCATGTTTCATCTTGAGACACAAAGTGTTAAAATGTTTATTTGGTCCCTTCTTGCCTGCTCCCCCTTAAACACACCCAGTTTTGGGTGATTCAAACAGACACTTCTTTCAAACAGAGCTAGGGAAGGGAGGTGGACTTGGTAGTGGTGATCACATTCTGGTCATCCCAGATGTTGCTTACTTTGTGCTTAAAAAGACATATGAAGTTATTCTTTTCAGTATGAGAGCTTTTAAAGATAAAGTAGGTGGTTGTTTTTTTTTTGTTTAATTAAAATCTGAGTGTAATCAGTGGTGAGAGCTTTTAAGAATCAAGATCAGATTTTCAGTAAACTGAATAAAATAAGCATTGCAGGACAAGAATTTTAGGTTTCATTAATTAGCTTTTTGAGCAAAATAATTTTAGTCACTTATGCTTATGTTTTCTGGGAGAAGAGTATGTGCTACTGGTTTGTACTGGCTGAAGTCATATAGAAAGCTTTCTTACTTATTTTCATACAGTTGCTGCCTCAGTTCTTGCTTCTAACACTTGAGATCTTGCAGAGGTTTTGATAGTGTTCTTGTTCTAGCTACTTGGTGGTGAGCAATTACTTAGTAAACTGCTTTCACTACTAAGGGTGTGCACCCAATTATCCAGTAATGAAAAGCCTGTATTTTTCTTGCTTCCACCCTGATGGGGAATTAGCTTGACAGGAGTGACATGAAAATTATTGTATGCAAGCATTCAGCACCCTCCCCAGGAAAGCATCCCTTATCT